>NC_045665.1:1433791-1523791 GCF_009829145.1 Chiroxiphia lanceolata
CCTCTTTTTCCTTTACCCCCTTTTTTCTTCCTTCCCTTTTCCCCCATTCCCATTTTTCCTTTATCCCCTTTTTCCTCCTTCCCTTTTGTCCCCTTCCCCCTTTGTGCCTCTTTTCCCCCCTTTTCCCTCTTTCCTCCCCATTTTCCTCCCCTTTCCCTCTTTTTTCCAGGGGTGACATCAACCCGGGCCGGGCTGGGAGGTGAGCTCAGATTTTTGGGAATTCTGGAAATTCCCAAGCCCCCACAGGGACACAAATTTTGGGGGGACCCCCTCCCACATCAGACTGAGATCTTGGGAAGATTTTGGGGAAATTTTGAGGGGTTTTTGGAGTGTTTTTGTTCCCAAAACCCCACGGGGTGACATCAACCCAGGCCAGGCTGGGAGGTCAGCGGGTGACTCCCCGAGCTCAGATTTTTGGGAATTCCGGGATTTCCCGCCCCCCCCACGGGGACACAACTTTTTGGGGACCCTCCCCCCAACATTCCCGAGGGTTTTGGGGTGTTTTGGTCCCCCCAGACCCCCCAAACCCCAGGGGGTGACATCAACCCGGGAGGCGAGCGGGTGACTCCCCGAGCTCAGATTTTTGGGAATTCTGGGACTTCCCTCCCCCCCCACAAGGACACAAATTTGGGGGGACCCCCTCCCACATCAGACTGAGATCTTGGGAAGATTTTGGGGGAATTTTGAGGGCTTTTTGGGGTGTTTTTGTTCCCAAAACCCCAGGGGGTGACACCAACCCGGGAGGTGAGTGGGCGACTCCGCGAGCTCAGATTTTTGGGAATTCCGGGACTTCCCTCCCCCCCCACGGGGACACAACTTTTTGGGGACCCTCCCCCCGCCCTTCCCGAGGTTTTTGGGGTGTCTTGGCCCCCCCAGGCCCCCCACCCGTGGCGTTGTTGCGGTGCCCTTTGTAGCGTTTGCTGTACTGGGCGCCGTCGCTGTGCCCGGAGTCGAAGAGGTAAATGTCCTCGTCGTTGTAACTCGCCAGCAGCTCTGCAATTCCAGGGGGAAAAAAAACGGGAATTCCACCGGTTCGGGGGCGCTGGGAAGCCCAGGAAGCCCCGGGGATGCCGGGAATGCCAGGAATTCCCCCCCCTTCCCCCTTTTCCCTCACCGGAGCCGTCGTGGCTGTACACCAGGCACGTGATGTTGGCTTTGGACTCGCTGTTCACCTGGGGGGGGAAAAACAGGGAAAAACGGGAATTCCGGATGGGATTCCAGGGATTCCAGGGATTCTGGCGCCTGGGTGAGGAGCTGGGGGTGTTCCCCGAGCATAAAGCCCCTCCTGGTGCCCAGACAAGCAGCGGAAAATCGGGATAAAGGGGAAAAACCCCAGGGCTCCCAGTATTCCCAGTATTCCCAGCGCTCCCAGCACTCCCAGTATTCCCTGTGCCCCCAGTATTCCCTGTGCTCCCAGTATTCCCTGTGCTCCCAGTATTCCCAGTCTCCCAGTGCTCTCAGTGCTCCCACTATTCCCAGCGCTCCCACTATTCCCAGTGCTCCCACTATTCCCAGCACTCCCAGCATTCCCAGTGCTCCCAGTATTCCCAGTGCTCCCAGTGCTCAGAGCATTCCCACTATTCCCAGCATTCCCAGTATTCCCAGTTCTCCCAGCATTCCCAGTATTCCCAGCGCTCCCATCATTCCCAGCATTTCCAGTATTCCCATCATTCCCAGCATTCCCACTATTCCAATCATTCCCATCATTCCCAGCACTCCCATCATTCCCATTATTCCCACTATTCTCATCATTCCCAGCATTCCCAATATTCCCATCATTCCCACTATTCCAATCATTCCCATCATTCCCAGCACTCCCAGTATTCCCACTATTTCCATCATTCCTGGTATTCCCATCATTCCCAGCACTCCCATCATTCCCAGCATTCCCATCATTCCCGGTATTCCCATCATTCCCACTATTCCCATCATTCCCATCATTCCCACTATTCCCAGCATTCCCATCATTCCCAGTATTCCCACTATTCCCAGCATTCCCAGCACTCCCATCACTCCCAGCACTCCCATCATTCCCGGTATTCCCGGCATTCCCATCATTCCCACCAGGTGGTGGGGGCAGAACTTTTTCAGGACTCCGTTGTTCTCGTTCTCGTCGATTTTCCGCTGGTCGTAAATCCTGCGGGAATCGGGAACGCCGGGATCGGGAAAGGCTCGGCATTCCCAGGATTTGGGGGTATCCCAGGATTTGGGTATCCCGGGATTGGGGGTATCCCTGGATTTGGGGTATCCCAGGACTTGGGATTCCCAGGATTTGGGAGATTCCCAGGATTTGGGATTCCCGGGATTCGGGATTCCCAGGATTTGAGGTATCCCAGGATTTGGATATCCCAGGATTTGGGATTCCCAGGATTTAGGGGTATCCTGGGATTCAGGGGATTCCCAGGATTTGGGGTATCCCAAGATTTGGGGGTATCCCAGCATTTGGATATCCCAGGATTTGGGGGTATCCCAGGATTTGGGGGATTCCCAGCATTTGGGGGCATCCTAGGATTCGGGGTATCCCAGGATTCGGGGTATCCCGGGATTCAGGATTCCCAGGATTCAGGGTATCCCAGGATTCGGGGTATCCCAGGCTTCGGGGTATCCCGGGATTCCGGATTGCCGGGATGGGGCCCCACCTGACGAACTGGTCTCTGCCGCCGACGGCGAAGTGGGAGGTGTTGGCGGGGTTGACGTAGATGGTGTAGAGCCCAACCTTCTTCTCCTTCTCCTTCGTCACCACCAACTTCCTGGGAAAGGGAAAAAACCGGGAAGGGCTCAGCAAACCCCCCCCAGGGGGAAAAACGGGATTGCACGGGACAAACCATGGGAGGGGGGGAGAACCCTTCCCAAACATTCCCAACCGTTCCCAACATTCCCAAACATTCCCGACCATTCCCAACATTCCCAACCATTCCCAACCACTCCCGACTGTTCCCAACCATTCCCAATCCTTCCCAACCGTTCCTAACCATTCTCAACCATTCCCAACCATTCCCGACCATTCCAAACCATTCCCAAACATTCCCAACTGTTCCCAACCACTGCAGACCGTTCCCAACCACTCCCAACCTTTTCCAACCATTCCCAACCCTTCCCAACCATTCCCAACTATTCCCAACCATTCCTGACCATTCCTGGCCATTCCCAAGCATTCCAAAGCATTCCTGACCATTCCCGACCATTCCCAACCATTCCCAACTGTTCCCAACCATTCCCGACCATTCCCAATCGTTTCAGACCATTCCCAACCATTCCCAACCGTTCATGACTGTTCTCAACTGATCCCAACCCTTCCCAACCATTCCTAACTGTTCCCAACCATTCCCGACCGTTCCCAACAGTTCCTGATCATTCCCAACTATTCTCAACCCTTCCCGACCATTCCTGACCATTCCCAACCGTTCCTGACCATTTCCAACCATTCCCAACCCCTCCCAACCCTTCCCAACCCTTCCCAACCATTCCCAACCGTTCCTGACCATTCCCAAGTGTTCCCAACCATTCCCAACCCTTCCCAACCATTCTCAACCCTTCCCAACCATTCTTGACCATTCCCAACCGTTCCCAACCATGTTTCCCCCCCAGAATTCCCAGGTTTCCCCCCCTAATCCCATGTTTTCCCCCCAGCATTCCCATTTTTTCCCCCAGCATTCCCATTTTCCCCCGACATCCCCATTTCTCCCCCGGAATCCCCCGTTTTCCCCCCCAATCCCACGTTTTCTCCCAGCATTCCCATTTTTCCCCCCCCAATCCCGTGTTTTCCCCCCGGCATTCCCGTTTTCCCCCCGGCATTCCCATTTTTCCCCCCGGCATTCCCGTTTTCCCCCCGGCATTCCCGTTTTCCCCCCGGCATTCCCGTGTTTTCCCCCCGGCATTCCCGTTTTCCCCCCAGCATTCCCGTTTTCCCCCCAGCATTCCCGTTTTCCCCCCGGCATTCCCGTTTTTCCCCCCGGCATTCCCGTTTTCCCCCCGTACGACGCGGGCCGGTCCTGCCGCAGGTCGATGGTGAACACGACGGCGTCTTCTCCCGCCGACAGGAACGTGCACGGGGAGTCCGGCTCCAGGGCCAGCTGGGACGGGAAAAACGGGAATGGGAAACCGGGAATGGGGGAAATCCAATCGGGAATGGGGAAAATCCGACTGGGAATGGGGGAAATCCGACTGGGAATGGGGAAAATTCAACTGGGAATGGAGGAAATCCAACTGGGAATGGGGAAAATCCAACTGGGAATGGGGAAAATCCAACCGGGAATGGGGGAAATCCAACTGGGAATGGGGAAAATCCAACTGGGAATGGGGGAAATCCAACTGGGAATGGGGAAATCCAATCAGGAATGGGGGAAATCCAACTGGGAATGGGGAAAATCCCAACCAGAAATGGGGGAAATCCAACCGGCAATGGGGAAAATTCAAGCGGGAATGGGGAAAATCCACCCAAAAATCTGAGAAAATCCAACCAGAAATTGAGGAAATTCCCCCAGAAATGGGGAAAATCCAACCGGAAATGGAGAAAATCCAACCGGAAAGGGGGAAAATCCAACTGGAAACGGGGGAAATCCACACGGAAATGGGGAAAATCCAACCAGAAATGGACAAAATTTGCTCAAAAATGGACAAAATCCACCCAAAAACTGAGAAAATTCAACCAGAAATTGGGGAAATTCACCCAGAAATGGGGAAAATCCAACCAGAAATGGGGAAAATCTGCCCAAAAATGGAGAAAATCCAACCAGAAATTGAAGAAATTCACCCTGAAATGGGGAAAATCCACCCAAAAAATGGACAAAATTCACCCAAAAATGGACAAAATCCACTAAAAAAATGGATAAAATCCACTCGAAAATGGGGAAAATTCAACCAGAAACGGGAAAAATCCACCCAAAACCTGAGAAAATCCGCACGGAAATGGGGAAAATCCACAAAAAACCAGAGAGAATTCACCCAAAAATGGGCAAAACCCACCTAAAACTGGAGAAATTCTACCCAAAAAATGGAGAAAATCCAACTGGAAATGGGGAAAATCCAACGGGAAATTGAGGAAATCCACCCAGAAATGGGGAAAATTCAACCGGAAATGGGCAAAATCTGCCCAGAAATGGACAAAATCGACACAGAAATGGAAAAAATCCACCCAAAAATGGACAAAATCCACCCAAAACCAGAGAAAACTCAACCAGAAATTGAGGAAATTCACACGGAAATGGGGAAAATCCGCACGGAAATGGGGGGAATCCAACCGGGAATGGGGAAAATTCAACTGGAAATGGGGAAAATCCGACCAGGAATGGGGGAAATCCACCTGAAAATTGGCCAAATCTGCCCAAAATTGGATAAAATCCCCCCAAAAGTGGACAAAATGCCCCCATTCCCAGCTGGATTTGGGAATTCCCACCCAGATTTAGGATTCCCCTGGATCCAGAATTCCCGGGAATGCCACTGGCTCACCTTGTGGGAGGCTCCCTTGTGTTGGGCCACCTCCCTCCTTCCACCTCCCACTCCACCTCCCACCCTGCTCCCACCTCTGGCTGTGGGGATTCCCATTGGGATTTGGGGATTCCCAGCTGGATTTGGGGATTCCCACCCGGATTTCAGGATTCCCACCTATATTTGGGATTCCCCTGGCTCTAGAATTCCCGGGAATGCCACTGGTTCACCTTGAGGGAAGCTCCCTCATGTTGGGCCACCTCCCACCCTGCTCCCACTTCCCAATCACTCCCAGCCCACTGGATTTGGGGATTCCCACCCAGATTTCAGGATTCCCACACGGATTTCGGGATTCCCACCTGGATTTGGGATTCCCCTGGCTCCAGAATTCCCAGGAATTCTGCTGGCTCACCTTGTGTGATGCCCCCTCGTGCTGGGCCACCCGTTTGGTGACGCAACCACCTCCCACCTCCCAACCACTCCCCCCAGTCCCTTGGATTTGGGACTCCTATCTGGATTTGGGGATTCCCACCTGGATTTCAGGATTCCCACCCGGATTTAGGATTCCCCTGGATCCAGAATTCCCGGGAATGCCACTGGCTCACCTTGTGGGAGGCTCCCTCGTGTTGGGCCACCTCCCTCCTTCCACCTCCCACTCCACCTCCCACCCTGCTCCCACCTCTGGCTGTGGGGATTCCCAGCTGGATTTGGGGATTCCCAGCTGGATTTGGGGATTCTCAGTTGGATTTGGGGATTCCCCTGGCTCTAGAATTCCCGGGAATGCCACTGGCTCACCTTGATGGAAGCTCCCTCGTGTTGGGCCACCTCCCACCCTGCTCCCACTTCCCAATCACTCCCAGCCCTGGATTTGGGGATTCCCACCCAGATTTCAGGATTCCCACCCGGATTTCAGAATTCCCACCCGGATTTGGGATTCCCCTGGCTCCAGAATTCCCAGGAATTCTGCTGTCTCACCCTGTGTGATGCCCCCTCGTGCTGGGCCACCCGTTTGGTGCCCCGGCAGCACTGGGTGTCCACCTCCCACCTCCCACCTCACTCCCACTTCCCAATCACTCCCAGTCCACTGGATTTGGGGATTCCCACCCAGGTTTCAGGATTCCCATCCAGATTTCAGGATTCCCACCCGGATTTAGGATTCCCCTGGATCCAGAATTCCCGGGAATGCCGCTCTCACCTTGTGGGAGGCTCCCTCGTGTTGGGCCACCTCCCTCCTTCCACCTCCCACCCTGTTCCCACCTCTGGTTGTGGGGATTCCCAGTTGGATTTGGGGATTCCCACCGGGATTTCAGGATTCCCACCTGGATTTGGGATTCCCCTGGCTCTAGAATTCCCGGGAATGCCACTCTCACCTTGTGTGATGCCCCCTCGTGCTGGGCCACGCACTTGGTGACACAACCACCTCTCACCTCCCAACCACTCCCAGCCCACTGGATTTGGGGATTCCCACCCGGATTTCAGGATTCCCACCCGGATTTAGGATTCCCCTGGCTCCAGAATTCCCGGGAATTCCACTCTCACCCTGTGTGATGCCCCCTCGTGCTGGGCCACCCGCTTGGTGCCCCGGCAGCACTGGGTGTCCACCTCCCACCTCCCACCTCACTCCCACTTCCCAATCACTCCCAGCCCCTTGGATTCAGGATTCCCACCCGGATTTGGGATTGCCCTGGCTCCAGAATTCCCGGGAATGCCGCTCTCACCTTGTGTGATGCCCCCTTGTGCTGTGCCACCCGCTTGGTGCCCCGGCAGCACTGGGTGGCCGAGAGCTCGGCCACTCGGACCTGCCCGTCCCGGGCACACATGGCCAGCGTGGAGTCCCCGCTGTTGGGCAGGAATTTCGCCTGGAAAACGGGGAAAAACGGGAAAGGGGGAGGGCGGGGGAGGGGGTTAGTGAAGGCACAGGGAATGTGGGAAGGGGGGAATGTGGGAATGTGGGAATGGGGGAAGGGATCCCCCATCCCCGATGGAGCAGAAGGGGAGGGAGGGTGAGAAGGGCCAGGGGGGGATTCCCGGGAATTGACTCTGGAATTATCTTGGGAATGATGGTGAGATGTCCTGGGAATCGTCCTGGCTCTCCCGGGAATTATCCTGGGAGTTATCCCAAGATTTCCTGGGAATCATCCTAAATTCTCCCGGGAATTATCCTAAATTCTCCCGGGAATTATCCTAAATTCTCCCGGGAATTGTCCTGGCTCTCCTGGGAATTATCCTAAATTCTCCCAGGATAATTCCTGGGAGTTACCCAAGATCTCCTGGGAATCACCCCAAGCGCTCCCAGGAATCATCCCAAATTCTCCTGGGAATTATCCCGGGAGTTGTGCCAAGATCTCCTGGGAATTGTCCCAAGCACTCCCAGGAATCATCCTAAGCTCTCCCAGGAATTATCCTAAATTCTCCCAGGATAATTCCTGGGAATTATCCCATCCCAAGATCTCCTGGGAATCATCCCAGGCACTCCCAGGAATCATCCTAAATTCTCCCAGGAATTATCCTGGGAATTATCCCAAGATCTCCTGGGAATTGTCCTAAATTCTCCTGGGAATCATCCCGGCTCTCCTGGGAACCAACCTGAGCTCTCCCAGGAATTATCTGAAATTCTCCCAGGATAATTCCTGGGAGTTATCCCAGGATCTCCTGGGAATCATCCCAAGCACTCCCAGGAATCATCCCAAATTCTCCTGGGAACTGTCCTGAGAATTATCCCAAGATCTCCCAGGAATGACCCTAAATTCTCCCAGGAATCATCCTGGGAGTTATCCCAAGATCTCCTGGGAATCGTCCCAAGCTCTCCCAGGAATCATCCTAAATTCTCCCAGGATAATTCCTGGGAGTTATCCCAAGATCTCCCGGGAATCATCCTAAATGCTCCCAGGAATTGTCCTAAATTCTCCTGGGAATTGTCCTGGGAGTTATCCCAGGATCTCCTGGGAATCATCCCAAGCTCTCCCAGGAATCATCCTAAATTCCCCAGGAATCTCCTGAATTCTCTCTCCCAGGAATGATCCCAGTTTCTCCCAGGACGCATCCCAAACCCTCCCAGGAACCATCCCAGCTCCCCTGGGAATAATCCTGGCAGTTTTCCCGAGCTCTCCTGGGAATGACCCCAGGAATCATCCCAAACTCTCCCAGGAATCATCCTCAGCTCTCCTGGGCATAATTCCAAACTCTCCCCCAGGAATCATTCCAGCTCTCCCGGGAATCATCCTGGGAATTACCCCAGGAATCACCCTGACCTCTCCTGGGAATCATTCCGAGCTCTCCCCTTGGAATCATCCCAAACTCTCCAGGGAATCATCCCAGCAATTATCCCAGTCTCTCCTGGACGTCATTCCCACCTCTCCTAGAATTCTCCTCTACCCCAAACAGGGACCCTCGGGACGTTGGATTCCAGGGCACATCCGTGGGATTTGGAGACTGGATTGACTCTTGGGAATTATCTTGGGAATGATGGTGAGATGTCCCAGGAATCATCCCGGCTCTCCCGGGAATCGTCCTGGGAGTCATCCCATCAGCAGATCTCCTGGGAATCATCCCAAGCATTCCCAGGAATCATCCCAAATTCTCTCGGGAATTGTCCTGGGAGTTATCCCAAGATCTCCCAGGAATTGTCCTAAATTCTCCTGGGAATCATCCTGGGAGTTATCCCATCCCAAAATCTCCTGGGAATCATCCCAAGTACTCCCAGGAATCATCCTAAGCTCTCCCAGGAATCATCCTAAATTCTCCCAGGATAATTCCTGGGAGTTATCCCAAGATCTTCCAGGAATCATCCTAAATTCTCCCGGGAATTGTCCTGGGAGTTATTCCAAGACTTCCTGGGAATCATCCCAAGCACTCCCAGGAATCATCCTGAATTCTCCTGGAATTCTCCCGGGAGTTCTCCTGGGAATTCTCCTCCCCCGCTCCCCCAGCCCCATTCCCAAACATCCCCTGGATCAGCCGAGACCCTCCCGGGATCCCCCCCATCCCACAGCCAACAATTCCCAGAGCCCACCCGAGCCTTGGGAGCGGCTCCCAAACCTCCTCCCACGGGATCCCGGGATCAGCCGGGCCGGGAATGAGCTCTGGGATCATCCAGGATCATCCGGGATCCTCCAGGATCAGGGACACCCCCCTGGCCCCCCCAGTGATCCCTGTCCAGGCTCTTCCCAACCCCCCCTGGAGCCCCTGCCAGTGCCCACCCCCCCTTTCCAGGGGGAAATTCCTCCTGATTCCCAACCTGCCCCTCCCCTGGCACAGCTCCAGGCCCTTCCCTCTCCTCCTGGTTTTCCCTGATTTCCCCCCCAGCTCCAACCTCCTGCCAGGGAATTCCAGAGGGAGAAGGTGCCCCCTGAGCCCCCTTTGCTCCGGGATGAGCCCCCCCAGCTCCCTCAGGAACTTCTCCAGACCCTTCTCCTGCTGCTCCAAACCCTTCCCGGGCCTCGCTGCCCTTCCCTGGACACCCCAACGTCCTCCCCATCCCATTCCATGGGATCCCCCATTCCCACCTGGAAGATGCTCCTCAGCACCCTCCCCATTCCCATTCCTGTAGGATCTCATGATTCCCACCTGGAAGATGCTGCCTTTGTGCCCTCAGCACCCTCCTCATCCCTGTTCCCATGGGATCCTGCAATTCCCACAGATCCCACCTGGAAGACGTTGCTCTCGTGCCCTCAGCACCCTCCACGTGGACATTCCTGCTCTATTCCTCATTCCCAGCTGGAAAATGCTGCTCTCATGCCCTCAGCACCCTTCCCATCCCTGTTCCTAAGCCCATTCCCACTCTATCCCCATTCCCACCTGGATGCTGCTTTTGTGTCTTCAACACCCTCCCCATTCCCATTCCTGCTCTACCCTCATTCCCACCTGGAAGATGTCGCTCTCGTGCCCTCAACACCCTCCCAATCCCTGTTCCCATGGGATTCTGCAGTTCCCTCCATTCCCACCTGGAAGATGCTGCTCTTGTGCCCTCAACATCCTCCCCATTCCCATTCCTGCTCTATCCCTCATTCCCACCTGGAAGACATCACTCTTGTGCCCTCAGCACCCTCCTCATGCCCATCCCAGGGGATCCTGCAATTCCCCCCATTCCCACCTGGAAGACGTTGCTCCTGTGCCCTCAGCACCCTCCCCGTGCCCATTCCCACCCCCATTCCTGCTCTATCCCCTCATTCCCACCTGGAAGACATCACTCTCGTGCCCCTTAATACACCCCCTGTGCCCATTCCATGGGATCCTCCCATTCCCACTTGGAAGAGGTCGCTCTCGTGCCCTCAGCACCCTCCCCATCCCTGTTCCCATGGGATCCTGCAATTCCCATAATTCCCACCTGGAAGACGTTGCTCTCGTGCCCTCAGCACCCTCCCCGTGCCCATTCCTGGAAGACATGGCTCTACCCCTGTGGCTCTATCCCTCATTCCCACCTGGAAGACGTTGCTCTTGAGCCCTCAGCACCCTCCCTGTGCCCATTCCCGCTCCGTGCCCCATTCCCACCTGGAAGATGTTGCTCTCATGCCCTCAGCACCCTCCCCATGCCCCTCCCCGTGCCCATTCCCACACCCATTCCCTGCCATCCCCCCTCCATTCCCACCTGGCAGACATCGCTCTCATGCCCTCACACCCTCCCCGTGCCCCTTCCCGTGCCCATTCCCACACCCATTCCCACTCTATCCCTCCTCCATTCCCACCTGGAAGACGCTGCTCTCATGCCCTCAACACCCTCCCCATCCCTGTTCCCATGGGATCCTGCAATTCCCCCCATTCCCACCTGGAAAACGTTGCTCTTGCGCCCTCAGCACCCTCCCCATGCCCTCCCTGTGCCCATTCCCTGCCATCCCTCCTCCATTCCCACCTGGCAGACATCACTCTCATGCCCTCACACCCTCCCCATCCCTGTTCCCATGGGATCCTGCCATTCCCCCTCTATTCCCACCTGGCAGACATCGCTCTCATGCCCTCAGCACCCTCCCCATACCCCTCCCCGTGCCCATTCCCACACCCATTCCCGCTCTATCCCCCCTCCATTCCCACCTGGAAGACGCTGCTCTCATGCCCTCAGCACCCTCCCCATACCCCTTCCTGTGCCCATTCCCACGCCCATTCCCTGCCATCCCCCCCCAATTCCCACCTGGCAGACATCACTCTCATGCCCTCACACCCTCCCCGTGCCCCTTCCCGTGCCCATTCCCACACCCATTCCCACTCTATCCCCCTCCATTCCCACCTGGAAGACGCTGCTCTTGTGCCCTCAGCACCCTCCCCATCCCTTTTCCCATGGGATCCTGCAATTCCCCCCATTCCCACCTGGAAGACGTCGCTCTCGTACCCTCAGCACCCTCCCTGTGCCCATTCCCACACCCATTCCCACTCTATCCCCCAATTCCCACCTGGAAGACGTCGCTCTCATGCCCTCAGCACCCTCCCCATGCCCATTCCCACACCCATTCCCGTTCTATCCCCCCTCCATTCCCACCTGGAAGACGCTGCTCTCATGCCCTCAGCACCCTCCCCATACCCCTCCCCGTGCCCATTCCCACACCCATTCCCTGCCATCCCCCCCCAATTCCCACCTGGAAGACGTTGCTCTCGTGCCCTCAGCACCCTCCCCGTGCCCATTCCCACCCCCATTCCCTGCCATCCCCCCTCCATTCCCACCTGGCAGACATCACTCTCATGCCCTCACACCCTCCCCATGCCCTCCCCGTGCCCATTCCCACCCCCATTCCTGCTCTATCCCCCCTCTATTCCCACCTGGAAGATGCTGCTCTTGTGCCCTCAGCACCCTCCCCATCCCTTTTCCCATGGGATCCTGCAATTCCCCCCATTCCCACCTGGCAGACATCGCTCTCGTGCCCTCACACCCTCCCCATACCCCTTCTCGTGTCCATTCCCACCCCCATTCCCTGCCATCCCCCCCCCATTCCCACCTGGAAGACGTTGCTCTTGTGGCCGCTGTCGAACTGGAGGACGGGCCTGCGCCGGAGCCAGTCCCAGACGAGCACCTTGAGGTCGTCGGAGCCGCTGGCCAGGCGGGTGCCGCGCTGGTTGAAGTGCAGGGTGTTGACGCAGCCCGTGTGCCCCTCCAGGCCGTGCTGGAGGCGGAAGCGCTGCACGAAGAGCCGGGCCCCGCACGCCTCGGGCACGAAGCGGGCGCAGGAGCCGAGCTGGCGCTGGCGCAGGGCGGGGATCGCCCTCCAGCGCGGCCGCGGCAGCGCCCACGTCTCCGAGGCCACCCAGTCCTCCAGCGCCTGCTCCTCGTCCGACGAGTCGCGCTCGCGGGGCGGCCGCTTGCGCGGCGAGCGCCGGCGGGAGCGGCGCCGCTCCTCCTCCTCCTCCTCCTCCTCCTCCTCCTCCTCCTCGTCCTCGTCGCCGTCCCCCCCCGCGCGGCTCCTCCTCGGGGACGGAGTAGTGGCCGGTGTCGTCCATGCTGTCCGAGTCGCGCTCCCCGGAGCTGTCGCTGTCGGTGTCCCCGCGGGGCCGGCCCCGCGTCCCCCCCGCGGGCGCCGCCGGCTCCGAGGAGCCCGTCAGGCTCAGGCTGGCCGAGCCCGTCAGGCTCAGGCTCGCGTCCGACGCCTCCACCTCGATCCCCGACGACGTCTCGCGCCCATCCTCGGCCGACATGTCCTCGGGGCTGCTCGACAGGCTGCCTGGGGGGGAAAGGGGGACACCCTCAGTGACACCCTGACACCCTCAGGGACACCCTGACACCCTGGGACACCCTCAGTGTCACCCTGACATGTCCTCGGGGCTGCTCGACAGGCTGCCTGGGGGGGCAGGGGGACACCCTCAGTGACACCCTGACACCCTGGGACACTGTCACTGTCACCCTGACACCCTCAGGGACACCCTGACATCCTGGGACACTGTCACTGTCATCCTGACACCCTCAGGGACACCCTGACATCCTGGGACACTGTCACTGTCACCCTGACACCCTCAGGGACACCCTGACATCCTGGGACACTGTCACTGTCACCCTGACATGTCCTCGGGGCTGCTCGACAGGCTGCCTGGGGGGGCAGGGGGACACCCTCAGTGACACCCCGACACCCTCAGGGACACCCTGGGACCCTCAGGGACACCCTGACAGCCTCAGGGACACCCTGACAGCCTCACACACATCCTCAGGGATGCCTGGGAACACACGGACACCCCTGCTGGCACCCTGACACCCTCACTGTCACCCTGTGACCCTGTCATTGGCACCCTGACACCCTCAGTGTCACCCTGACGTGTCCTCGGGGCTGTTCAACAAGGCTGCCTGGGGACAGGAGGGACACAGGGATGGCACCCTGGGACCCTCAGGGACACCCTGACACCCTCAGGGACAACCTGTGGCCCTGTCATTGTCACCCTGACATGCTCATTGTCACCCTGACACCCTCAGTGACACCCTCACTACCACCCTGTGACCCTGTCACTGTCACCCTGTGACCCTGTCACTGTCACCCTGACATCCTGTCACTGTCACCCTGACACCCTCGGTGACACCCTGACACCCTCATTGACACCCTTATTGTCACTGTGACCTTGTCATTGTCACCCTGACACCCTCACTGTCCTCCTGTTACCCTCAGTGACACCCTGACACTGTCACTGTCCCCCTGACACCCTCAGTGTCACCCTGTCACCCTCAGTGTCACCCTGACACCCTCAGTGACACCCTGACACCCTCACTGTCCCCCTGTCACCCTCAGTGTCACCCTGACACCCTCAGTGTCACCCTGACACTCTCACTGTCACCCTGACACCCTCAGTGACACCCTGACACCCTCACTGTCCCCCTGACACCCTCAGTGTCACCCTGACACTCTCACTGTCACCCTGTCACCCTCACTGTCACCCTTACACCCTCAGTGACACCCTGACACCCTCAGTGTCCCCCTGTCACCCTCAGTGTCACCCTGACACCCTCACTGTCCCCCTGTCACCCTCAGTGTCACCCTGACACCCTCAGTGTCACCCTGACACTCTCACTGTCACCCTGACACCCTCAGTGACACCCTGACACCCTCACTGTCCCCCTGACACCCTCAGTGTCACCCTGACACTCTCACTGTCACCCTGTCACCCTCAGTGTCACCCTTACACCCTCAGTGACACCCTGACACCCTCAGTGTCCCCCTGTCACCCTCAGTGTCACCCTGACACCCTCAGTGTCACCCTGACACTCTCACTGTCACCCTGTCACCCTCAGTGTCACCCTGACACCCTCAGTGACACCCTGACACCCTCACTGTCCCCCTGTCACCCTCAGTGTCACCCTGACACCCTCAGTGACACCCTGACACCCTCACTGTCCCCCTGACACTGCCACTGTCACCCTGACACCCTCATTGTCACCCTGACACCCTCATTGTCACCCTGACACCCTCAGTGTCACCCTGACATTGCTACTGTCCCCCTGACACACTGTCACTGTCCCCCTGCCCCCCCACTGCCCCCCCAGTGCCCCCCCAGTGCCCCCCCAGTGCCCCCCCAGTGCCCCCCCAGTGCCCCCCGTCCCCGCGGGTGCCCCCGACCGTTGGCGATGTCCGTCCGTCCGTCCATGCCGCTCCCTCTGTCCGACATCCCGGATTCCCGAGCGATTCCCTGCGGGAACACACGGAAGGAAGGGCTGGAGCCGCCCCAGCCCCACGGCCCCGACCCCCCCCGGCCCCGTTTTCCAAGGAAAAACCCCAAAGGAAGCTCCGGGAAGGCTCCGGGACACCCGGGAAAAGCTGCTCCCGAGGGATTTGGAACCCCAGGGACAGGTTTTTAAACACATTCCCAGAAAAAATTCCCAATTTTCCACATGCCACTGAGCCACGTGGGCCCTACAACACCACTGGCTGTTCCCAAAACCTCTGTTTTCCAAGGAAAAACCCCAAAAGAAGCTCCGGGAAGGCTCCAGGACACCCGGGAAAAGCTGCTCCCGAGGGATTTTTAGCCCCAGGGATAGATTTGTAAACACATTCCCGGGCAAAATTCCCCATTTTCCATGTGACATGGAGACACAGGGGCCCCATGGCACCACTGGCTGTTCCCAAAACTCTGTTTTCCAAGGAAAAGCCCCAGAGGAAGCCCCAGGAAGGCTCCAGGACACCTGGGAAAAGCTGCTCCCAAGGGATTTTTAGCCCCAGGGATACATTTGTAAACACATTCCCAAGCAAAATTCCCAATTTTCCACATGCCATGGAGACACAGGGGCCCAATGGCACCACTGGTTGTTCCCAAAACCTCTGTTTTCCAAGGAAAAGCTCCAAAAGAAGCTCCAGGAAGGCTCCGGGACACCCGGGAAAAGCTGCTCCTGAGGGATTTGGAACCCCAGAGACAAGTTTTTAAACACATTCCCAGGCAAAATTCCCAATTTTCCATGTGCCACAGAGCCACGTGGGCCCCATGGGCACCACTGGCTGTTCCCAAAACCTCTGTTTTCCAAGGAAAAACCCCAAAAGAAGCTCCGGGAAGGCTCCAGGACACCCGGGAAAAGCTGCTCCCGAGGGATTTTTAGCCCCAGGGATACATTTGTAAACACATTCCCGGGCAAAATTCCCAATTTTCCATGTGACATGGAGCCATGTGGGCCCCAAGGGCACCACTGGCTGTTCCCAAAAACTCTGTTTTCCAAGGAAAAACCCCAAAAGAAGTTCCGGGAAGGCTCCAGGACACCCAGGAAAAGCTGCTCCCGAGGGATTTTTAGCCCCAGGGACAGGTTTTTAAACACATTCCCAGGCAAAATTCCCAATTTTCCATATGCCACGGAGCCATGTGGGCCCTACAGCACCACTGGCTGTTCCCAAAACCTCTGTTTTCCAAGGAAAACCCCCTGGAAAAAGCTCTGGGAAGGCTCCAGGACACCCAGCCCTGGCTCAGCATCCCAGGAAAAGCTGCTCCCAAGGGATTTTTAGCCCCAGGGATACATTTGTAAACACATTCCCAGGCAAAATTCCCAATTTTCCACATGCCATGGAGACACAGGGGCCCCATGGCACCACTGGCTGTTCCCAAAACCTCTGTTTTCCAAGGAAAAGCCCCAAAGGAAGCTCCGGGAAGGCTTCGGGACACCCGGAAAAAGCTGCTCCCGAGGGATTTTGAATCCCAGGGATACATTTGTAAACACATTCCCGGGCAAAATTCCCCCTGGGATCCGTCCAGGAGACACCTGGTGTCCCTGGAGAATGATCCCTGCCCCCCTAAATCCATGGGAAGGGGCAGGAGTGGATCCAGGCAGGAGCTCCCCAGAATTCCCAGTTGTCCCAGGAGAGCTCCACTGATTCCCGGGAATTCCCTGGAATGCCAGAGACCAGCAGGGGAATTATTTTATCCTTCAGACCTTCCCAGTGAGGGGAGGAAAACAAGGAATGTGCTTCCAGAGGGGAGGGAATCCCTTCCCAAACCACGGAGGGGGGAAAACTGGGAAATCCAGGGAGCTGGGGATAAAAACCCAACGAAATCCGAGGATTTGGCAGCTCCCTGGAGGCACAGCTGGGCAGGATCAGCATTCCCAGCTCCACAGGCTCCACATCCCTAAAAATATCCCAGGGCATTCCAGGGCATTCCGGAGGCTCCCGGACGCCGGGATCGGGGCTGACCCGGAGGAGCTTTCCCGCTTTTCCAGGCCCCAAAATTGGGCAGCAATTCCAAGAGTCGTTCCCAGGACATTCCCAGGACATTCCCAGGACATTCCCAGGACATTCCCTGCCCATCCCACGAGGCCCAACTTCCACGTGGGATCAGCTCCAGCCTCCGGCTGCTCCCCAAAATCCAGCAGGCCCTGATTCCAGGATGGAGCCCCCAAATCCCTTGGAAAAGATCCCCCAAATCCCCTGGGAGGGATCCCCAAATCCCTGGGAATAGATCCCCCAAATCCCCTGGGAGGGATCCCCAAATCCTCAGGGACAGATCCCCAAATCCTCAGGGATGGATCCCCAAAATCCTCTGGGATGGAGCCCCCAAATCCCTTGGAATGGAGCCCCAAATCCTCTGGGATGGAGCCCCCAAATCCCTTGGAATGGAGCCCTAAATCCTCAGGGACAGATCCCCCAAATCCTCTGGGATGGATCCCCAAATCCCTTGGAATGGAGGCCCCAAATCCCTTGGAAGGGAGCCCCAAATCCCTTGGAATAGATCCCCAAATCCCTTGGAAGGGATCCCCAAATCCCTTGGAATGGAGGCCCCAAATCCTTTGGAATGGAGCCCCAAATCCCTTTTAATAGATCCCCCAAATCCCTTGGAATAGATCCCCAAATCCCTTGGAATGGAGCCCCAAATCCCTTGGAATAGATCCCCAAATCCCTTGGAATGGATCCCCAAATCCCTTGGAAGGGATCCCCCAAATCCCTTGGAATGGATCCCCCAAATCCCTTGGAATGGATCCCCCAAATCCCTTGGAATAGATCCCCAAATCCCTTGGAATGGAGCCCCAAATCCCCCGGGATCGGGCCCCTCCATCCCCCCCTGACAATTTTGGGGGGGTCCAAACCCCCTCACCCCAAAACATTTTCACCCCAAAATCCCCCCCCGGCCAAAAATCCACGTGGAGAATCCCAGTTTTCCAGGATGGGGGTGGAACCCCCCCCTTGGGAACATCCCTGGATCTTCCCAACCTTTCCCTGGATCGTCCCAACCCCTCCCTGGAGCCCGACGGGCCCCGAGGCTGCTCATTAACGCCGCTAATTAGCGCCGCTCATTAAGCAGCTTCCCCTTTGGAATCCCAGGGAATCCCGGAATTCCCACCTGGGAGCACCTCCCGCCTTTCCCGGGACTCAGCCCCCAATTCCCGAGGGATTTTCCCGGCTTTTGGGGAGCGCCGGGGGCCCCTTCCCGGCGTGGGCGGGCGCTAATTAACGGCTAATTAACGGCGCTTAACGAGCCCCGGGGGCCTCGGCGCGTTCCAGGAGCGCTCCCGGGGCGTTCCCAAGGCCCAGGAAATGCGGGATGAGTCCCGGAATTCCCGGGGATCCAGCGGATCCACTCACCTGTGGGGCCACAGGAACAGCGGGGCTGGAGCTGGGGGGGGCGGCGGGTCAGGGCCCGGGGACCCCCCGGGTTTGGGGACCCCCCGGTTTTGGGAACCCCCCCCTGATCCTTGGGGACCCCCCTCAATCCCTGGGAAGCCCCTGGATCCCTGCAGAATTCCCTGGATTCCTGGGGATCCCAACTTTTGGGGAAAACCCCCTCTCCCACTATTGGGGACCCCCCCTCGATCCCGGGGAACTCCTCAATCCCTGGAGAGCCCCCCAATTTTGGGGACCCCCTGGGAACCCCCTCCCTGATCCTTGGGGACCCCCCTCAACCCCTGGGAAGCCCCTGGATCCCTGGAGAATTCCCTGGATTCCTGGGGATCCCAATTTTTGAGGAAAACCCCCACACACGTTTTTGGGGACTCCCCTCGATCCCTGGGAAACCTCCCAGTTGGGGACCCCCCGGTTTTGGGGAACCCCCCCCCGATCCTTGGGGACCCCCCTCAATCCCTGGGAAGCCTCTGGATCCCCGGAGAATTCCCTGGATTCCTGGGGATCCCAATTTTTGAGGAAAACCCCCTCTCCCATTATTGGGGACCCCCCCTTGATCCCGAGGAACTCCTCAATCCCTGGAGAGCCCCCCAATTTTGGGGACCCCCCCCGATCCCTGGGAACCCCCTCCCTGATCCTTGGGGACCCCCCTCAATCCCTGGGAAGCCCCTGGATCCCTGCAGAATTCCCTGGATTCCTGGGGACCCCAACTTTTGGGGAAATCCCCCCTTCCCATTTCTGGGGACTCCCCTCGATCCCTGGGAAACCCCCCGGTTTTGGGGACCCCCCCCCGATCCCTGGAAAGCCCTGGATCCCTGGAGAATTCCCTGGGTTCCCTGATCCCTGGGAACCCCCCTGGATCCCTGGAGAATTCCCTGGATTCCCGGGGACCCCAACTTTTGGGGAAACCCCCCCCGAGTTTTGGGGACCCCCCCCCAATCCCTGGGAACCCCCCTTGGATCCCTGGAGAATTCCCCTGATCCCCAAATTCCTGGGGAACTCCAGTTTTTGGGGATCCCCCAATCCCTGGGGTACCCCAAATCCCTGAGGACCCCCCTCAGCCCCAAAGACACCCCCCCCCGATTTTTGGGAGCCCCCCTGATTTTTGGGACCCCCCATTTTTGGGGACTCCCCCCCAGGAACGTCCTGGAAGGGGGGGGAGGGGCCAAGGATTGGAAGGGGGGGATTTTGGGAGCCCAAAAAACCTCAGGGACCCCCCCCAAAAGCTCAGAGACCCCCCCCAAAGCCTCAGACACCCCCCCCAGACTCTCCAAGACCCTCAGGGACCCCCCCAAAGGCTCAGGGACCCCCAGGGAACACCCCCAGCCCCCCAAAAAACCTCAGGGACCCCCAAAGGCTTAAGGACCCCCCCCCAAAGCCTCAGACCCCCACCCAGACTCCCAAAGACTCCCAGGGACCCCCCAAAGGCTCAGACCCCCCCCAAAATCCCCTCAAAGCCTCGGAGACACCCTCCCCACCCCAAAATCCCCCCCAAAGGCTCAGGTCCCCCCCCCAGACCCTCAAAGACCCCCCCAAATGTTCAAGGACCCCCCCCCCGGCTCCCCCTAAAGCCTCAGACTCTCAAAGACCCCCAAGGACCCCCCAAAAAGGCTCAGGGACACCCCCCCCCGACCCCCTAAAGCCTCAGCCCCCCCAGACTCTCCAAGACCCCCCCAGAGACCCCCCCCTAAGGTTCAAGGACACCCCCAAAGCCTCAGCCCCCCCCAAACTCTCCAAGACCCCCAGGGACCCCCCCAAAGGTTCAAGGACACCCCCAAAGCCTCAGACTCTCCAAGACACCCCCAAAACCTCAGACCCCCCCAGACCCTCAAAGACCCCCGGACCCCCCCCCAGACCCTTCCCAAAGGCTCTGGGACCCCTAAAGGTTCAAGGACCCCCTCCCGACCCCCCCAAAGCCTCAGACTCTCAAAGACCCCCAGGGACCCCCCCCCAAAGGTTCAAGGACACCCCCAAAGCCTCAGCCCCCCCCCAGACACTCAAAGACCCCCAGAGACCCCCTCAAAGGCTCAGACCCCCCCCAAACTCTCCAGGACCCCCAGAGACCCCCCCTAAAGCCTCAGCCCCCCCCCCCCGACCTTCCAAGACCCCCCAGGGACCCCCCACAAAGGTTCCAGGACTCCCTCCCGAGCCCCCCTAAAGCCTCAGACTCTTCAAGACCCCCAGGGACCCCCCCCTAAAGGCTCAGACCCCCCAAACTCTCCAAGACCCCCAGAGCCCCCTCCGACCCTCAAAGACCCCCAGGGCTCCCCCCTAAAGCCTCAGCCCCCCCCCAGACTCTCCAAGACCCCCAGGGAGCCCCCCCTAAGGTTCACGGACACCCCTAAAGCCTCAGACTCCCCCAGACTCTCCAAGACCCCCAGGGACCCCCCCTAAGGTTCAGGGACACCCCTAAAGCCTCAGACTCCCCCAGACCCTCAAAGACCCCCAGGGCTCCCCCCTAAAGCCTCATACCCCCCTCCAGACTCTCCAAGACCCCCAGGGTCCCTCCCCACCGCCCCCCAGCCCCCGCCGCCCCCCCGGGGGGGTCCCCGTTTCCCCCCCCTAATCTCCCCCCCCATCGGAAGGCCCGGGCCCGGCGGGGGTTGCGGGGGCAGCGGAGGCCGCGCACCGACCCGAGCGCTCGCCGGGGGGTTCCGGGGTGTACCGGGGGTGCCGGGGGGTCCCGCGGTGCCCCGGGGGGGGTGTGGGTGGGCTCAGTGCCGGGCCCCCCCCGCCGCTCCCGCTCCGGGCCCGGGCCGGGCCTGCGCCGCCATCGCCACAGCCCCGCCCCCGGCCGGGCCGCGCGACGGCACCGCGCGACACCCGCGCGACACCTCCGGGCCCCGCCGCGCTTTACGGCAGCGCCCCCCCGGCCCCCCGCGGTTGGCATGGCAACGGTGCCCCCCCCCCCGCTTCCTCCGGGCTGTTTGGGGGAAGCGCCGGTGTTGGTGGTGGGGTTGTTGTTGTAGGGTCGCTTGGTGCCGGCGGGTTATCGCGGGGTCACTGCTGCTCCCTGTGTCGGTGTGGGGTCACCCTGTGTCACTCTGTGTTATTGTAGGGTCACCCTGTGTCAGCTGATGTTATTGTAGGGTCACCCTGTGTTATTGTAGGGTCACCCTGTGTTATTGTAGGGTCACCCTGTGTTATTGTGGGGTCACCCTGTGTCACCCGATGTTATTGTAGGGTCACCCTATGTCAGCTGATGTTATTGTAGGGTCACCCTGTGTTATTGTGGGGTCACCCTGTGTTGTTGTGGGGTCACCCTGTGTCAGCTGATGTTATTGTAGGGTCACCCGATGTTATTGTAGGGTCACCCTGTGTTATTGTGGGGTCATCCTGTGTCACCCTGTGTTACTGTAGGGTCACTGTGTGTCACCCGATGTTATTGTAGGGTCACCCTGTGTTATTGTGGGGTCACCCTGTGTCACCCGATGTTATTGTAGGGTCACCCAATGTTATTGTAGGGTCACCCTGTGTTATTGTGGGGTCACCGTGTGTCACCCTGTGTTATTGTAGGGTCACCGTGTGTCACCTGATATTATTGTAGGGTCACCCTGTGTTGTGGTAGGGTCACCCTGTGTCACATGATGTTATTGTAGGGTCACCCAATGTTATTGTAGGGTCACCCTGTGTTGTTGTGGGGTCACCCTGTGTCACCCGATGTTATTGTAGGGTCTCCTTGTATCACCTGATGTTATTGTAGGGTCACACCGTGTCAGCCAATGTTACTGTAGGGCTTCTTTGTGTCCACACCTGTTATTGTAGGGTCTCCTCGTCCCCCAGTGTTATTGTAGGGTCTCCTCGTCCCCCAGTGTTATTGTAGGGTCTCCTCATCCCCCCAATGTTATTGTAGGGTCTCCCAGCCCTCTATGTTATTATACGGTCTCCTTATCCCCCTCCATGTTATTGTAGGGTCTCCTCATCCCCCCAATGTTTTGTAGGGTCTCCCTGTCCCCCCAGTGTTATTGTAGGGTCTCCTCATCCCCCCAATGTTATTGTAGGGTCTCCTCACCCCCCCAATGTTATTGTAGGGTCTCCTCATCCCCCCAATGTTATTGTAGGGTCTCCTCATCCCCCCAATGTTATTGTAGGGTCTCCTCACCCCCCCAATGTTATTGTAGGGCCTCCCTGTCCCCCCAATGTTATTGTAGGGTCTCCTCACCCCCCCAATGTTATTGTAGGGTCTCCCTGTCCCCCCAATGTTATTGTAGGGTCTCCTCGTCCCCTTCATGTTATTGTAGGGCCTCCCTGTCCCCCCAATGTTATTGTAGGGTCTCCCCAATGTTATTGTAGGGTCTCCTTGTCCCCTCCAATGTTATTGTAGGGTCTCCCACCCCCCAATGTTATTGTAGGGTCTCCCGCCCCCCCAATGTTATTGTAGGGTCTCCCTTTCCCCCCAATGTTATTGTAGGGTCTCCTTGTCCCCCAGTGTTATTGTACGGTCTCCCTTTCCCCCCACTGTTATTGTAGGGTCTCCCGCCCCCCCAATGTTATTGTAGGGTCTCCCACCCCCCTCCATTTCCAGCCCCTCGCAGCCACTCGAGTCACCAACACCTTTATTGGGGACACCGCGGGGGGGTTTGGGGGGGACACACACCCCAAAACGGGGGGTCCCCGCGCCCCTCCCCCCACAAAAATACCCCCCCAGGCCCCCCCAAACCGGGGGGGGGAGGGGCACAGCAGCAGCTCCGGCGGCTCCTCCTCCTCCTCCTCAGTGACGTCATCGGGGGGGACGAGGCCGGGGGGTCCCGGGGGGTCCCGGGGGGTCCCGGAGGGTCCTGGGGGGTCCCGAGGGGGGTCCCGGGGGGGTCCGGGCCCCCCCTACATGAGGCGGCACTGCTCCCCCCCCGCCCCCCCCGGCAGCTCCAGGTTCCATCCGGGGGGCTGGGGGGGAGGGGAGGGGGGAGGGGACACACACGGGGGTCACCCCGGGGGGTCGGGGGGGTCCCCCGGGGTGGGGGGTGGGCCCTGTGTTGGTGTAGGGTCTCCTTGTGTTATTGTAGGGTCGCTCTGTGTCATCCCACGTTATTGTAGGGTCACCCCCTCCCTCCCTCCTTCCAATGTTATTGTAGGGTCATCTCATGCCCCCACTGTTATTGTAGGGTCTCCCCTTACCCCCATGTTATTGTAGGGTCTCCCTTACCCCCATGTTATTGTAGGGTCTCCCTTACCCCCATGTTATTGTAGGGTCTCCCTTACCCCCAATGTTATTGTAGGGTCTCCTTGTACCCCCAATGTTATTGTAGGGTCTCCTTCCACCCCCAATGTTATTGTAGGGTCTCTTTTTACCCCCACTGTTATTGCAGGGTCTCTTTTTACCCCCAATGTTACTATAGGGTCTCCCTTTACCCCCACTGTTATTGTAGGGTCTCCTTGTACCCCCCAGTGTTATTACAGAGTTGCCCACACCCAGTGTTATTGTAGGGTCTCCCCTTACCCCCAATGTTATTGGAGGGTCTCCCCTTATCCCCAGTGTTACTGTAGGGTCTCCTTTCACCCCCAATGTTATTGTAGGGTCTCCCCTTACCCCCAGTGTTACTGTAGGGTCTCCTTTCACCCCCAATGTTATTGTAGGGTCTCCCCTTACCCCCAATGTTATTGGAGGGTCTCCCCTTATCCCCACTGTTACTGTAGGGTCTCCTTTCACCCCAGTGTTACTGTAGGGTCTCCCTTTACCCCCATGTTATTGTAGGGTCTCCCTTACCCCCCATGGTATTGTAGGGTCTCCCCTTACCCCCCATGTTATTGAGGGTCTCCCCTTATCCCCACTGTTACTGTAGGGTCTCCCCTTACCCCCACTGTTATTGTAGGGTCTCCTTTCCCCCCAGTGTTACTGTAGGGTCTCCCCTTACCCCCACTGTTATTGTAGGGTCTCCCCTTTCCCCCCATGTTATTGTAGGGTCTCCCTTCCCCCCCCGTCCCCCCGTGTCCCGTGGGGTCCCCCCCACTCACCGTGTCCCCCGCCAGCTCCTTGGGGGGGTGTCCCAGCTCCTGCAGCTGGGGGGGGCAGGGGGGGGTCGGGTCAGTGGGGGGGGGGGGGGCCGGGGGGGTTTGGGGGTCCCCCCCGAGCCCCCCCCAGTCAGCTCCAGGATTTGGGGTCCCCCCCCACAGCCCCAACATCAGCTCCAGGATTTGGGGTCCCCCCCAGTCCCTCTCAATCAGCTCCAGAATTTGGGGGGTCCCCCCCATCCCCCCTCAATCAGACCCAGGATTTGGGGTCCCCCCAGACCCCCCATCAGGCCCAGAATTTGGGGTCCCCCCCCCAACCTGCTGCATGAGGTCCAGGATTTGGGGTCCCCCCCATCCCCCCTCAATCAGGATTTGGGGTCCCCTCCACCTGCTGCATGAGGCCCAGGATTTGGGGTCCCCCCCATCCCCCCTCAATCAGACCCAGGATTTGGGGTCCCCCCCCACCTGCTGCATGAGGTCCAGGATTTGGGGTCCCCCCCATCCCCCCTCAATCAGGATTTGGGGTCCCCTCCACCTGCTGCATGAGGCCCAGGATTTGGGGTCCCCCCCAGCCCCCCTCAATCAGCTCCAGGGTTTGGGGTCCCCTCCATCCCACCTCAATCAGACCCAGGATTTGGGGTCCCCCCCACCCCCCCCTCAATCAGGATTTGGGGTCCCCCCACCTGCTGCATGAGGTCCAGGGTTTGGGGTCCCCCCATCCCCCTCAATCAGGATTTGGGGTACCCCCCATCCCCCTCAATCAGTTTTTGGGGTGCCCCCCCTGCTGCATGAGGTCCAGGATTTGGGGTGCCCCCATCCCCCCTGAATCAGAATTTGGGGTCCCCCCATCCCCCTCAGTCAGTTTTGGGGTGCCCCCATCCCCCCTCAGTCAGTTTTGGGGTGCCCCCATCCCCCTCAGTCAGTTTTGGGGTGCCCCACCTGCTGCATGAGGTCCAGGAGGGTCTCGAAGCGCTGCCTCCGCTGCCCCTCGGGCTCCCCGGGCTGTTCCCGCTCCAGCTCCGCGCAGAGCCGGGACATGAGGGAGTGCTGGGCCCGGAACCGCTCCTGCTGCTCCGGGGGCAGCGACCCCCCGTGCTGCCGCAGCCACTCGGGGTACTGGGGGGGTACCAGGGTCAGGGGGGACCCCCAAACCCCTACAGGGACCCCCAAACCCCACAGGGACCCCCAAACCCCACAGGGACCCCCATCAAACCCCCCAGGGACCCCCCGTGCTGCCGCAGCCACTCAGGGTACTGGGGGGGTACTGGGGTCAGGGGGGACCCCAAAACCACCCCAAACCCCCACAGGGACCCCCCGTGCTGCCACAGCCACTCAGGGTACTGGGGGGGTACCAGGGTCAGGGGGGACCCCAAAACCACCCCAAAACCCCACAGGGACCCCCCGTGCTGCCACAGCCACTCGGGGTACTGGGGGGGGTACTGGGGTCAGGGGGGACCCCAAAACCACCCCACAGGGACCCCCAAAACCCCACAGGGACCCCCAAATCCCCCCAGGGACCCCCCGTGCTGCCGCAGCCACTCGGGGTACTGGGGGGGCACCGGGGTCAGGGGGGACCCCAAAACCACCCCAAAACCCCACAGGGACCCCCACAGCGACCCCCCGTGCTGCCGCAGCCACTCGGGGTATTGGGGGGGCAATGGGGTCAGGGGGGACCCCAAAACCACCCCAAAACCCCACAGGGACCCCCCGTGCTGCCACAGCCACTCGGGGTACTGGGGGGGCAATGGGGTCAGGGGGGACCCCCAAACCCCACAGGGACCCCCAAAACCCCACAGAGACCCCCAAAACCCCACACGGACCCCCCTCAAACCTCAGGGACCCCCAGGTACCCCCTCATGGGACCCCCCAGGGACAGAGCCCAGGGACAGGAGGGACCCCCCCGAGCCCCCCAAAGTGACAGTGACCCCCCGGGGGTGCCAGGGACACACCTTGGGGGCACCGGGGTCCCCCAAGCCCCACATGACCCCCCCTGGGGGGCACCAGGGACCCTCGGGGAACATCGGGGAGTCCCCAAGAACCCCCCGGGGGGGCACGAGACACCCCCCCCCAAAAACCCACAGAGGTGCAAGCCCCTCCCCCCCAAAGACACCCAGGGACCCCCCAAAAAACCCCCGGGGAGCACCAGGGACCCCCCAGGAACCCCTTTGGGGGGGGGGGTCACACCCCCTCCCTCCAAACCCCCCAAACCCCCCACCCCACTCCCACCCCACGAGCCCCCCGTGACTTCCCCGCGCGTCCCACGCCCCCCGGGACCCCCCAGAGTTTTCAGGGATCCCCTCCCAGGATTTCGGGGACCCACCCCCAAGGTTTTCAGGGACCCCCCCTAAGTTTTCAGGGACCCCCTTCCCAGGATTTTGGGGACCTCTCCCCCAGTTTTCAGGGGCTCCCCCTGGGATTTTGGGGACCCTCTCCCAGGTTTTCAGGGACCCTCCCCAGGATTTTGGGGACCAGTTCCCAGGATTTTAGGGACCTGTTTTCAGGGACCCTCTCCCAGGATTTTGAGGACCCCCCCCCCAGGATTTCAGAGACCCTCTTCCAGGATTTTGGGGACACCCCCCCCCCAAGATTTTGGGGACTCCCCCTCCCAGGATTTCAGGGACCCCCTCAGGTTTTCAAGGACCCCCCCAAGATTTCAGTGACACCCCCCTCCCAGGTTTTCAAGGACCCCCCCAGGATTTTGGGGACCCACCCCCAGGTTTTCAAGGACCCGCCCCCAGGATTTTGGGGACCCCCCTCCTCAGATTTTCAGGGACTCCCCCAGGATTTTGGGGACCCCCCCCAGTTTTCAGGGACCCCCTCCCAGGTTTTCAGGGACCCCCCCACAGGATTTTGGGGACCCACCCCCAGGTTTTCAGAGACCCCGTCCCAGGATTTTGGGGACCCCCTCCCAGGATTTCAGGGCCCCCCTCCCAGGTTTTCAAGGACCCCTTCCCAGGTTTTCAGGGACCCTCTCCCAGGTCTTCAGGGACCCCCTCCCAAGATTTCGGTGACACCCCTCTCCCAGGTTTTCAGGGCCTCCCTCCCAGTATTTTGGGGACCCCCCTCCTCAGATTTTCAGGGCCCCCCTCCCAGGATTTCAGGGCCCCCCTCCCAGTATTTTGGGGACCCCCCTCCTCAGATTTTCAGGGCCCCCCTCCCAGGATTTCAGGGCCCCCCTCCCAGTATTTTGGGGACCCCCCTCCTCAGGTTTTCAGGGCCCCCCCTCCCAGGATTTTGGGGACTCACCCCCAGGTTTCCAGAGATCCCCTCCCAGGATTTTGGGGACCCCCCTCCTCAGATTTTCAGGACCCCCTCCCAGGTTTTCAGGGCCTCCCTCCCAGGATCTTGGGGACCCACCCCTAGGATTTTGGGGATCCCCCTCCTCAGATTTTCAGGGACCCCTCCCAGGATTTCAGGGCCCCTCTCCCAGGTTTTCAGGGCCCCCCTCCCAGGATTTTGGGGACTCACCCCCAGGTTTCCAGAGATCCCCTCCCAGGATTTTGGGGACCCACCCCCAGGATTTCAGGGCCCCCCTCCCCGCATTTTGGGGCCCCCACCTTGTCGGTGATGTCCCTGAGGGAGGGGTAGAGCACGTCCTTGGACAGCAGGGCCTGCATGAGGCTGCGCATGACGGGCAGGACCCCCCCGTCCCCGGAGCCCTCGTCCATCCCCAGCCCCTCCAGCGCCTGGGCCAGCTCCTCCTCCGAGCCCGCCGAGCTCTGCGGGAATGCCGGGAATGCCGCGAGCCCCGGGAATGCCGGGATGGCCCGGGATGGGCGGGGAGGGGTCGGGATGGGGGTACCTGCAGGTCGGTGGCGTTCTTGGCCAGCCCGCTCAGCGTCTCCTTCAGGCACGACGTGAATTCCTGCTGGGAGGCGGCGTCGGGGCCTGGGGGACAAAGGGGGAATGGGCTGGGAATGGGCTGGGAACGGGCTGGGAATGGGATGGGAACGGGCTGGGAATGGGATGGGAACGGGCTGGGAATGGGATGGGAATGGGCTGGGAATGGGCTGGGAACGGGCTGGGAATGGGATGGGAACGGGCTGGGAATGGGCTGGGAACGGGCTGGGAATGGGATGGGAACGGGGGACACCGGCTGGGAATGGGATGGGAACGGGCTGGGAATGGGATGGGAATGGGCTGGGAATGGGATGGGAACGGGCTGGGAATGGGGGACACCAGCTGGGAATGGGATGGGAACGGGCTGGGAATGGGATGGGAATGGGCTGGGAATGGGATGGGAACGGGCTGGGAATGGGGGACACCGGCTGGGAATGGGATGGGAACGGGCTGGGAATGGGATGGGAATGGGCTGGGAATGGGCTGGGAACGGGCTGGGAATGGGATGGGAACGGGCTGGGAATGGGCTGGGAACGGGCTGGGAATGGGATGGGAACGGGGGACACCGGCTGGGAATGGGATGGGAACGGGCTGGGAATGGGATGGGAATGGGCTGGGAATGGGATGGGAATGGGCTGGGAATGGGATGGGAACGGGCTGGGAATGGGGGACACCAGCTGGGAATGGGATGGGAACGGGCTGGGAATGGGATGGGAATGGGCTGGGAATGGGATGGGAACGGGCTGGGAATGGGGGACACCGGCTGGGAATGGGATGGGAACGGGCTGGGAATGGGATGGGAATGGGCTGGGAATGGGATGGGAACGGGCTGGGAATGGGGGACACCGGCTGGGAATGGGGGACATCAGCTGGGAATGGGATGGGAACGGGGGACACCGGCTGGGAATGGGCTGGGAACGGGCTGGGAATGGAGGACACCGGCTGGGAATGGGCTGGGAATGGGGGACACCGGGTGAGGGGTGTCCCAGGGACCCCAATCCCAAATGGGGGGTCTGCAGGACTGGGAATGGGCTGGGAATAGGGGACACTGGCTGGGAACGGGCTGGGAATGGCGCTGGGAATGGGGGACATCAGCTGGGAATGGGATGGGAATAGCTGGGAATGGGCTGGGAATGGGGGACACTGGCTGGGAATGGGGCTGGGAATGGGATGGGAATGGGATGGGAATGGGGGACACCAGCTGGGAATGGGATGGGAATAGCTGGGAATGGGCTGGGAATGGGGGACACTGGCTGGGAATGGGGCTGGGAATGGGATGGGAACGGGCTGGGAATGGGGGACACCACCTGGGAATGGGATGGGAATGGCTGGGAATGGGGGGGACTGGCTGGGAATGGGATGGGAACAGGCTGGGAATGGGTGACATCAGCTGGGAATGGGATGGGAACGGGCTGGGAATGGGGGATACCGGGTGGGAAGTGCCCCAGGGACCCCAACCCCAAATGGGGGGTCTGCAGGACTGGGAATGGAGGTGGGAATGGGGGTGGGAGTGGGGAACACCGACGGGGGTGTCCCAGGGACCCCAACCCCAAATGGGGGCTCAGGGGGTCTGTGGGATTGGGAATGGGGATCCAGGACTCCTCTGTCCCCCTAAATCCCTGTCCCACCCCAGGCTGGCACCTGGGATGGATCCAGGAATCTCCCAAATCCCTGTCCCAGCCCAGGCACCCCCCAGATCCCTGTCCCAGCCCAGACTGACACAGGGATGGATCCAGGACATCCCCAAACCCCTGTCCCACCCCAGACTGACACAGGGATGGATCCAGGACATCCCCAAACCCCTGTCCCAGCCCAGACTGACACAGGGATGGATCCAGGACATCCCCAAACCCCTGTCCCAGGGATAGATGTAGGAACCCCCCAAATCCCTGTCCCAGCCCAGACTGGCACCTGGGATGGATCCAGGAACCCCCCAAATCCCTGTCCAGGCCCGGGCTGGGACAGGGATGGATCCAAGACCATCCTGTCCCCCCAAATCCCTGTCCCAGCCCAGACTGGCACCTGAGATGCTCACAGGGTGCTGGGGTTGGATTTGGGGTCCCTGTCCCCCCAAAGCCCTGTCCCAGCCCAGGAACCCCCCAAATCCCTGTCTCAGCACAGACTGTCCCAGGGATGGATCCAGGAATCCCCCAAATCCCTGTCCCACCCTGGACTGTCCCAGGGATGGATCCAGGAACCCCCCAAATCCCTGTCCCAGCCCGGGCTGGCACAGGGATGCCTGGAAGGTGCCAGGGGTGGGGCCAGGGCATCTCCACAGCCCCAAATCCCTGTCCCAGCCCAGACTGGCACGTGGGATGCTCACAGGGTGCTGCAGTTGGATTTGGGGTCCCCCTAAGTCAATGTCCCAGCCCAGGTTCTCACAGGGATGGATCCAGGAACCCCCCAAATCCCTGTCCAGGCCCAGGCTGTCCCAAAGATGGATCCAGGACCCTCCTGTCCACCCCAATCCCTGTCCCAGCCCAGATTGTCACAGGGATGGATCCAGGAACCCCCCAAATCTCTGTCCCAGCCCAGGAACCCCCCAAATCCATATCCCAGCCTGGGCTGTCCAGGGATGGATCCAGGACCCTCCTGTCCACCCAAATCCCTGTCTCAGCACAGACTGTCCCAGGGATGGATCCAGGAATCCCCCAAATCCCTGTCCCAGCCCAGACTCTCACAGGGATGGATCCAGGACCCTCCTGTCCACCCAAATCCCTGTCTCAGCACAGACTGTCCCAGGGATGGATCCAGGAATCCCCCAAATCCCTGTCCCAGCCCAGACTCTCACAGGGATGGATCCAGAAACCCCCCAAATCCCTGTCCCAGCCCAGGAACCCCCCAAACCCCTGTCCCAGCCCGGGCTGTTCCAGGGATGGATCCAGAAACCCCCCAAATCCGTATCCCAGCCTGGGCTGTCCCAGGGATGGATCCAGGACCCTCCTGTCCACCCAAATCCCTGTCTCAGCACAGACTGTCCCAGGGATGGATACAGGAACCCCCCAAATCCCAGTCCCAGCCCAGACTCTCACAGGGATGGATCCAGGACCATCCTGTCCCCCCAAATCCCTGTCCCAGCCCAGGAACCCCCCAAACCCCTGTCCCAGCCCGGGCTGTTCCAGGGATGGATCCAGGAACCCCCCAAATCCCTGTCCCAGCCCAGGAACCCCCCAAATCCCTGTCACAAGGATGGATGCAAGAACCCCCCAAATCCCTGTCCAGGCCCGAGCTGTCCCAGGGATGGATCCAGGACCCTCCTGTCCACCCACCCAAATCCCTGTCTCAGCACAGACTGTCCCAGGGATGGATCCAGGAACCCCCCAAATCCCTGTCCCAGCCCAGGAACCCCTCAAATCCCTGTCCCACCCTGGACTGTTTCAGGGATGGATCCAGGAACCCCCCAAATCCCTGTCCCAGCCCAGGAACCCCCCAAATCCCTGTCCCACCCCAGGAACCCCTCAAATCCCTTTCCCACCCTGGACTGTCCCAGGGATGGATCCAGGAACCCCCCAAATCCCTGTCCCACCCCAGGAACCCCCCATATCACTGTCTCAGCACAGACTGCCCCAGGGATGGATCCAGGAACCCCCCAAATCCCTGTCCCACCCCAGGAACCCCCCAAATCCCTGTCCCACCCCAGGAACCCCTCAAATCCCTTTCCCACCCTGGACTGTTCCAGGGATGGATCCAGGAACCCCCCAAATCCCTGTCCAGGCCCGAGCTGTCCCAGGGATGGATCCAGGACCCTCCTGTCCCCCCAAATCCCAGTCCCACCCCGGCCCATCCCCGTGCCCCCCTCAGGACCCCGTGGGTTGCTCCAGGCAGCGCCAACCCCGGGTGACACCCCCCGACTGTGTCACAACCAGGGGGGGGTTTCCCCCCCTCCTGACACCCCGGGGGGGGGGTCCCCACATCCCATACCCCACATCCCACATCCCCCACATCCCCCCCCGCCCTCACCGACTCTCCCCGCCGCCTCCGAGAGCTTCTGGAACTGCTGGACGAGCTGCGGCTCCTGCCGGGCGAGCTCCCTCATGGCCTCCTCGAACTCGGCCGCCGCCTGCGAGGCCAACTCCCCCTCGAAGAGCTCCTGGAAAAAGCGCTCCTGGGAGGAGAACAGCGAGTCCTGGGAAACGGGGGGCTCGGGGGGCGCCCGGGGGGGACACGAGGGGAAGGGGGAGGGAAAGGGGGTCGGTCCCACCTTGGCCGAGTCGGCGGCGGAGGGGGAGGGGAGGGAGGAGGAGGAGGGGGGAGGGGGCGGCGCGGGGGAGGGGCGGCTGCGCTCGAAGTCATCCAGGGCACCTGGGGGGGAGGGGGGGGCAGGGGGGTCAGGGGGGTGTAGGAGTTACACCCCGATACCCCCCGGCCCTATTGCACCCCAATAACTGCACCCTGATATCCCCCAACCCCATTGCATCCCAATAACTGCACCCCAATAACCCCCAACCCCATTATACCCCAATAACTGCACCCCAATAACCCCCAACCCCATTACACCCCAATAACTGCACCCCAGTAACTGCACCCCAATAACTGCACCCCAATAACCCCCAACCCCATTATACCCCAATAACTGCACCCCAAAGAGCTGCACCCCAATACCCCCCAGCCCTATTACACCCCAATAACTGCACTGCAATAACCCCCAGCCCCATTGCACCCTAATAACTGCACCCCAATACCTCCCAGCCCTATTGCACCCCAATAACTGCACCCCAATGATCCCTGACCCCATTACACCCTAATAATCCCCAGCCCCACTGCACCCCAAAGAGCTGCACCCCAATACCTTGGCCCTATTGCACCCCAATAACTGCACTGCAATAACCCCCAGCCCCACTGCACCCCAATAACCACCCGGCCTCCCCACACCCCAATAATCCCTGGCCCTATTGCACCCCAATAACCCCTGGCCCTATTGCACCCCAATAATCCCCCCTGGCCTCCCCACACCCCAATAATCCCTGGCCCTATTGCACCCCAGTAACCCCCCTGGCCTCCCCACACCCCAATAATCCCTGGCCCTATTGCACCCCAATAATTCCCCCTGGCCTCCCCACACCCCAATAATCCCCGGCCCTATTGCACCCCAATAATCCCTGGCCCTATTGCACCCCAATAATCCCCCCTGGCTTCCCCACACCCCAATAATCCCTGGCCCTATTGCACCCCAATAATCCCCCCTGGCTTCCCCACACCCCAATAATCCCCGGCCCTATTGCACCCCAATAACCCCCCTGGCCTCCCCACACCCCAATAATCCCCGGCCCTATTGCACCCCAATAACCCCCCTGGCCTCCCCACACCCCAATAATCCCCGGCCCTATTGCACCCAGCACCCCCTGGGCCCAGTGCACCCCAAAGAACTCCCACTCCTGTTGCACCCCAATAGCCCCCAGCCCTATTGCACCCCAATAACTGCACCCCAATAACCCCAGTCCTATTACACCCCGATACCCCCCGGCCCTATTGCACCCCAATAACCGTACCCCAATAACCCCCAACCCTATTGCACCCCAACAACTGCATCCCAATAACTGCACCCCAATAACTGCACCCCAATACCCCCTAGTCCCATTACACTCCAATAACTGCACCCCAATAACTGCACCCCAGTACTCCCCAACCCTATTGCACCCCAATAACTGCACCTCAATACCCCCAGCCCTATTACACCCCAATAACTGCACCCCAATAACTGCACCCCAATACCCCCAGCCCTATTACACCCCAATAACTGCACCCCAATACCCCCAGCCCTATTACACCCCAATAACTGCACCCCAGTTACCGCACCCCAATAACCCCAGCCCTATTGCACCCCAATAACTGCACCCCAATACCCCCAGCCCTATTGCACCCCAGTAACTGCACCCCAATACCCCCAGTCCCCTTTGCACCCCGTGGGCCCCCCTGCACCCCAATAATCCCCCGACCCCCCCAACCCAATGACCCCCCAGTCCCCTCTCACCCCAATGACACCCCCCTCCTTTGCCCCCCATGACCCCCAATGACCCCAGACCCCCCTCACTCCCATTGCCCCCCATGACCCCCAACCCCTCCCGACCCCCCTCACCCTCAATAACCCCCCACCCTCATTGCCCCCCATGACCCCCATTGCCCCTCCCGACCCCCCCTCACCCCCAATGACCCCCCCATTGCCCCCCATGACCCCCAATGACCCCCAACTCTCGTTGCCCCCCATGACCCCCAATAACCCCCCATGACCTCCAGCCCCTCCCGACGCCCCCTCACCCCCAAAGTCCCCCCAATCCCCATGACCCCCGCGACCCCCATCGCCCCCCGCGACCCCCATGGCCCCTCCTGACCCCCCTCACCCCCATTGACCCCCCCCATTGCCCCCCATGACCCTCAGTCCCTGCCGACCCTCCCTATTGCCCCCATGACCCTCCTTGCCCCCCCTCACCCCCAATGACCCCCCTCATCTCCACTGCCCCCCGTGACCCCCACTGCTCCCCGTGACCCCCCTCAGCCCCAATGACCCCCCTCACCCCCCCTGACCCCCCTCACCTCCATTGCCCCCTCACCCCCAATGACCCCCCTCACCCCCAATGATCCCCCTCACCCCCAATGATCCCCCTCACCCTCAATGACCCCCCCACTGCCCCCCGTGACCCCCCTCACCTCCATTGCCCCCCTCACCCCAATGACCCCCCACCCCCCTTGCCCCCCATGACCCCCAGCCCCTCCCGACGCCCCGCACCCCGTGGCCCCCCCGCTCACCGCGGTGCCCCCCCGTTCCCCGGTGCCCCCCCGTCCCCCCTCACTGTCCAGCAGCTCCTCCAGCTCCGGGTCGGGCCCCGGGCCCGGCTCCGGCTCCGCCGCCATCTTGGCGCGCTCCGCCCTCCGCCGCCAGGGGGCGGCACCGCGCGGCGAGGCCACGCCCCCTCATACACCGACCACGCCCCCTGGAGGCCACGCCTCCCTCTGCCGGCCCCGGCCCCACCAGGGGGCGCTGCGGAGCACGGGGGAAGCGGGAAAACCCGGAGCGGGAACGGGAACGGGAATGGGAACAGGAAAGGGGAGCGAGATCGGGAACTGGGAACGGGAACTGGGAACGGGAACTGGGAACGGGGAACGGGAACAGGCGGTCCCGGATCGATCCCGTGATCGGTCCCGTGATCGGTGCCGTGATCGGTGCCGTGGCCACACCGGGGCGGGTCCCGCCCCAGTCCCGCGGCCACACCGGGGCGGTCCCGGCTCGGTCCCGTGATCGATCCCGTGATCGATCCCGTGACCGGTCCCGTGGTCGCACCGGGGCGGTCCCCGCGCGGGTTCCGCTTCAGTCCCGTGGTCGGTCCCGGTCGGTGCCCCCGGGGCGGTCCCGGGTCGGTCCCGGATCGGTCCCTGTGTCCCCCGGGTCGGTCCCGGTGCCCCCGGGTCGGTCCCGGTGCCCCGATGGCGGCGGGTGCGGGGCTGGTGGCTCTGGTGTCGCTGGTGGCCGCGGTGGCGGCGGGAGGGACCGAGGGGGACTGGAAGGTGAGCGGGGAACGGGGGGAACCGGGGGGGCACCGAGGGACCACCGGGGGAGGGGATACGGGGGGCACCGGAGGGGGGATAGGGGATGGGAAGGGAAGGGTCCGTGGGATGGGATGGGAGGGGAGGGGAGGGGATGGGATGGGACGGGACGGGAAGGGAAGGGGACGTGGGATGGGATGGGAGGGGAAGGGATGGGAAGGGAAGGGTCCGTGGGACGGGAAGGGGACGTGGGATGGAAAAAGGGAGGCGCGTTGGGAAGGGCTGCGGGATGGGAAGAAACAGGGAATTCCTGGTGCTTCCAGAGGGGGACACAGGGAATTCCAGGTAATTCCAGAGGGGGATGGAGGGAGAAACAGAGAAGTCCAGGTACTTCCAGAGGGGGAAACAGGGAATTCAAGGTACTTCCAGAGGGGGATGGAGGGAATTCCAGGCACTTCCAGAGGGGCAAATAGGGAATTCCAGGTACTTCCAGAGGGGGATGGAGGGAAAAACAGGGAATTCCAGGTACTTCCAGAGGGGGACACAGGGAATTCCAGGCACTTCCAGAGAGGCAAATAGGGAATTCCAGACACTTCCAGAGGGGGACGCAGGAAATGCCAGGCACTTCCACGGGGGGTTGGAGGGAGAAACAGGGAATTCCAGCCCCAACCGCCTGGAATTCTCGGCCGGAGCCCCCCCCGAGCTCTGCCCCCCTGCCTTGCCCAGGTGTCCCTGGAGTTCAATCCCGGCTGGAATGGCTCCCTGTGGAACGGCTCCTGGGTGAACGTGGTGCACGTGCGGGCTCAGGGCCCCCTGGCCACGCTGCACTGGGTGTGGAGCAGCCTGGGAGCTCCCTCCGTGCTCCTCGTGGCCTCGGGGAGCCCCCGGAGCCGCCTGAGCATCGACTGGGCCCGGCTGCTGTCCCCGGAGCCCGCGGGGGCCCTGCGCGTCCACCCCCCCGGCAGCGTCTCCTCCGCCGGGGCCGTCGCCTTCACCAAGGTACCGGGACACGGCCTGACCCCAAACCTGCCACAAACCGCCCCAAATCACCCCAAACCTGCCACAAACCCTGTCCCAAATCACCCCAAATCCTGCCACAAACCTGCCCCCAACCTGACCCCAAACCTGCCACAAATCGCCCCAAGTCGCCCCAAACCTGCCCCAAATCGCCCCAAATCGCCCCAAACCTGCCCCCAACCTGCCCCCAAACCTGCCCCAAACCACCCCAAATCGCCCCAAACCTGCCCCCAGTCCTGCCCCAAATCACCCCAAATCCTGCCACAAACCTGCCCCCAGCCTGACCCCAAACCTGCCTCCAGTCCTGTCCCAAATCACCCCAATCCTGCCCCAAATCCTGCCACAAACCTGCCCCAAATCACCCCAAACCTGCCCCCAGCCTGACCCCAAACCTGCCACAAATCACCCCAAATCGCCCCAAACCTGCCACAAACCCTGTCCCAAATCACCCCAAATCCTGCCCCCAAACCTGCCCCCAGCCTGACCCCAAACCTGCCACAAACCACCCCAAATCACCCCAAACCTGCCCCAAATCACCCCAAACCTGCCACAAACCCTGTCCCAAATCACCCCAAACCTGCCCCAAATCACCCCAAATTGCCCCAAACCTGCCACAAACCCTGTCCCAAATCGCCCCAAAACCTGCCCCAAATCACCCCAAATCACCCCAAACCTGCCCCCAGTCCTGCCCCAAATCACCCCAAATCCTGCCACAAACCTGCCCCCCGCCCTGACCCCAAACCTGCCCCAAATCACCCCAATCCTGCCCCCAGTCCTGTCCCAAATCGCCCCAAGTCCTACCACAAACCTGCCCCCAGCCTGACCCCAAACCTGCCACAAATCACCCCAAATCACCCCAAACCACCCCCAGTCCTGTCCCAAATCACCCCAACCCTACCCCCAACCCTGCCCCAAATCCTACCCCAAATCCTGCCCCAAACCACCCCCAGTCCTGCCCCAAATCACCCCAAACCTGCCACAAATCACCCCAATCCTGCCCCCAGTCCTGCCTCAAACTTACCCGAATCCTGCCACAAATCACCCCAAACCTGCCCCAAATCGCCCCAAATCACCCCAAACCTGCCCCCAGTCCTGCCCCAAGTCACCCCAAATCACCCCAATCTTACCCCAATCCTGCTCCAAATTGCCCCAAATCACCCCAATCCTGCCCCAATCTTGCCCCAAATCGCCCCAATTCTGCCCCAAATCCTGCCCCAAACCACCCCTAGTCCTGCCCCCAAAACCTGCCACAAATCACCCCAAACCTGCCACAAATCCTTCTCTAAATCACCTCAATCCTGACCCAAATCAACCCAAACCACCCCCAATCCTGCCCTGAACCTGACCCAAATCCTGCCTCAAATCACCCCAAACCTGCCCCAAATCACCCCAGTCCTGCCCCAAATTGCCCCAAACCTGCCCTGAACCTGCCCCAAATCACCCCAACCCTGCCCCAAACCCTGCCCCAAATCCTGCCACAAACCTGCCCCAAATCCTGCCACAAACCTGCCCCAAATCCTGCCACAAACCTGCCCCAAATCGCCCAAATCCTGCCCCAAACCACCCCCAGTCCTGCCCCAAATCACCCCAAACCTGCCCCAAATCACCCCAGTCCTGCCCCCAGTCCTGCCTCAAACCTGCCCTGAATCACTCCAAACCTGCCCCCAACCCTGCCCCAAATCACCCCAAACCTGTACCCAATCCTGCCCCGAATCACACCAATCTTGCCCCAAACCACCCCCAGTCCTGCCCCAAATCACCCCAAACCTGCCCCCAATCCTGCCCCAAATCACCCCAATCGTGCCCCAAATCCTGCCCCAAACCACCCCCAGTCCTGTCCCAAATCACCCCAAACCTGCCCCCAACCCTGTCCCAAATCACCCCAAACCTGCCCCAAATCACCCCAATCCTGCCCCCGGTCCTGCCTCAAACCTGCTCCGAATCACCCCAATCCTGCCCCAAATCCTGCCCTGAATTTCCCAAACCTTCCCCAAATCCTTCTCTAAGTCACCTCAATCCTGACCCAAATCAACCCAAATCACCCCCAATCCTGCCCTGAACCTGACCCAAAATCACCCCAAACCTGCTCTCAAATCCTGCCCTGAACCGCCCCCAAACCTGCCCCAAATTGCCCCAAACCTGCCCTGAACCTGCCCCAAAATCACCCCAATCCTGTCCCCCATCCAGCCCCAAATTACCCCAAACCTGCCCTGAACCTGCCCCAAATCACCCCAATCCTGCCCCAGAACGTTGAGCTTTACTCAAATGTCCCAAATCTGCACGAAACCGCCCCAAAACTTGCCCTAAATCGCCCCAGAGCTGCCCCCAAACACCCCAAATCTGCCCAAAATATTCCAGTCACGTTGGGCTCTACTCAAATATCCCAAACTTGCCCTGAATGCCCCCAAACTTGCCATAAATCACCCCAAACCTGCCCCAAAATGCCCCAAACCTGCCCTAAACTGCCCCAAGCCTGACCTAAATTACCCCAAACTTGCCCCAAACGTGCCCTAAATTGCCCCAAACCTGCCCCAAAATATTCCAGTCACACTGGGCTTTACTCAGATGTCCCAAAACTTGACCTAAACTGCTCCAAACCTGCCCCAAAATTGCCCCAAACCTGCCTCAAGATATTCCAGTCACCCTGGGCTTTACTCAAATGTCCCAAATCTGCACTAAACCTCCCCAAAACCTGCCCTAAACTGCACCAAACCTGCCCTAAATCACCCCAAACCTGCCCCAAAATATTCCATTTGCACTGGGCTTTACTCAAATGTCCCAAATTTGCCCTAAACCCCCCTAAACTTGCCCTAAATTACCCCAAACCCAACCTAAATCGTCCCAAACATCCCCAAAATATTCCAGTCACACTGGGCTTTCCTTGAATGTCCCAAACTTGCCCTAAATCGCCCCAAACATCCCCAAAATATTCCAGTCGAGCTGGGCTCTACTCAAATGTCCCAAACCTGCCCCAAACCTGCCCTAAACTGCCCCAAAACGCCCCAAATTCTTCATTCTCAGTTTCTTAATCCTTAATTCTTTTTTCTCTTAATTTCCCAATTTCTTAATTCTTCGTCCTTCATTTCTCAATTTTCTCTTCTTGATTCCCTAAATTCTTTATTCTTAATTTCCCCATTTCTTAATTCTTTGTTCTTAATTTCCCGAGTTCTTAATTCTTCCTCCTTCATTTCTTCATTCTCTTTTCTTGATTCCCTAAATCCTTTATTTTTAACTTCTGGATCCTTTATTTTTGATTCCTTAAATTCTTTATCCTTCATTTCTCGATCCTTTATTCCAATTCCTTAATTTCTCAGTTCCCAGTCCTTGACTCTTTATTCCTGATTCTTTTTGTTCCCAATTAATTTCTTCAATCCTTTATCCCCCGTTTCTCCGTTTCGTAACAAACCCGGGAATTTTCAGGGAAAAAGGGGGATTTTCAGGCCCCGTTTTTCCGCAGCTTTTCGAGGAAAAGGCTCCAGGGGAGGGATTTTTCCAACCCTACGACCTGGCCGAGTTTTCCTGGGAAAACTCCAACGTGACCCTGGATCCGTCGGCGCTGACGTTCCGGCTCCGGGGGATCCCGGGATCCGACCCCGCCGGAGCCTTCGCCAACGGCAGCCTGGAATTCCAGGTATTCCACGGGGGCTGGGAATGCTGGGGAGCTCCACAGGGGGAAACGGGGAATGCCAGAGGGGAAACAGGGAATTCCAGAGGGGAAACAGGGAATTCTGGGGAATTCCAGAAGGAAAACGGGGAATTCCAGAGGGGAATCAGGGAATTCTGGGTATTTCGAGAGGAGAGAACAGGGAATTCCAAGGAATTCCAGAGGGGGAACAGGGAATTCTGGGTAATTCCAGAGTGGAAACAGGGAATTCCAGAGGGGGAACAGGGAATTCTGGGGAATTCCAGAGTGGAAACAGGGAATTCCAGAGGGGGAACAGGGAATTCTGGATAATTCTAGAGGGGGAAACAGGGAATTCTGGATAATTCCAGAAGGAAAACAGGGAATTCCAGAGGAGGGAACAGGGAATTCTGGGTATTTCGAGAGGAGAGAACAGGGAATTCCAAGGAATTCCAGAGGGGGGAACAGAGAATTCTGGGTAATTCCAGAGCAGAAACAGGGAATTCTGGGTAATTCCAGAGTGGGAACTGGGAATTCCAGGTGCTTCCACAGGGGACGGAGGAAGAAACAGGGAATTCCAGGTATTTCCAGAGGGGGAATGGAGGGGAAAACAGGGAATTCCAGGCACTTCCAGAGGGAAAAGCAGGGAATTCCAGGTAATTCCAGAGGAGGAAACATGGAATTCCAGAGGGGGAAACAGGGAATACCACATACTTCCAGAGGGAGCTGGAGGGGGAAACAGGGAATTCCAGGCACTTCCAGAGGGGGACACAGGGAATTCTGGGTAATTCCAGAGGGGGACACAGGGAATTCTGGGTAATTCCAGAGGGGGACACAGGGAATTCTGGGTAATTCCAGAGGGGGACACAGGGAATTCTGGGTATTTCCCCACCCCTGTGGGATTTTTCCCAGTCATTCCGTCTCCCCATTGGTTTTGGGGGGTCCCTCCCTGTTGTTTTTGGGATCCCTCCCTGACTTTCGGGTCCCTCCCTGACTTTTGGGTCTCTCCCTGATTTGGGGTCTCTCCTCGTTGTTTTTGGGGGGTCCCTCCCCGATTTTGAGGTTTCTCCCTGTTGTTTTTGGGGGCCTCTCCCTGATTTTGGGGGTCCCTCCTTGATTTCGGGTCCCTCCCTGATTTCAGGTCTCCCCCTGACTTTGGGATCCCTCCTTGACTTTGGGGGGTTCCTCCCTGATTTTGGGGGGTCCCTCCCTGATTTTGGGGTCCCTCCCTGTTGTTTTTGGGGGTCCCTCCCTGATTTTGGGGTCCCTCCCTGACTTTGAGGTCCCTCCCTGATTTGGGGTCTCTCCCCGTTGTTTTTGGGGTCTCTCCCTGATTTGGGGTCTCTCCCAGGTCCGTGCCCTCCCCTCCCCGGGTCGCTCCTCTCTCCCCCCGGGGTTGCCGTTGGTCCCCGGGGGTTGTGAGCTGCGGTTCCAGCTCTCGGGGGTCTCTCCCCGTTATTTTTGGGGTCTCTCCCCGTTGTTTTTGGGGTCTCTCCCCGTTATTTTTGGGGTCCCTCCCCATTATTTTTGGGTTCCCAGGTCCGTGCCCTCCCCTCCCCGGGTCGCTCTGTGCTCCCCCCGGGGTTACCGGAGGTCCCCGGGGGTTGTGAGCTGCGGTTCCAGCTCTCGGGGGTCTCTCCCGTTATTTTTGGGGTCTCTCCCATTATTTTTGGGTTCCCAGGTCCGTGCCCTCCCCTCCCCGGGTCGCTCCTCTCTCCCCCCGGGGTTACCGGAGGTCCCCGGGGGGTGTGAGCTGCGGTTCCAGCTCTCGGGGGTCTCTCCCCTCGGGAACGGTTCCCGCTCTCGGTTCCTGCTGGAGGTGGCGGCTCTGGACGGGGCGGGGGCGCGGCGGGAGCTGCGGCTCAGGAGGGAGCTCGACGACGAGTTCGCCCCGGGGGTGTTCGAGGTGAGGGCCTCCAATTCCTGCCTCACTTCAGTCGTGTTGAATTTAATTTATCTTTTATTTAATTTATATTTTATTTCTGTTGAATTTAATTTATCTTTTATTTAATTTATATTTTATTTCTGTTGAATTTAATTTATCTTTTATTTAATTTATATTTTATTTCTGTTGAATTTAATTTATCTTTTATTTAATTTATATTTTATTTCTGTTGAATTTAATTTATATTTTATTTAATTTATATTTTATTTCTGTTGAATTTAATTTATCTTTTATTTAATTTATATTTTATTTCTGTTGAATTTAATTTATCTTTTATTTAATTTATATTTTATTTCTGTTGAATTTAATTTATATTTTATTTAATTTATATTTTATTTCTGTTGAATTTAATTTATATTTTATTTAATTTATATTTTATTTCTGTTGAATTTAATTTATATTTTATTTAATTTATGTTTAATTTCTGTTGAATTTAATTTATATTTTATTTCTGTTGAATTTAATTTAAATTTTATTTATACTTAATTTAATTTCTATTTTATTTATATTTAGTTTAATTTATATTTTATTTATATTTAATTTAATCAACTTAATTTAATTTATTATTAAATTAATTTATTAATTTAATTTATTAATTTATTATTTTAATCCATTTAATTAAATTTAATTAATTTAATTCATTAATCTAATTTAATTTTAATTTCATTTCATTTCAATTTAATTCAGTTTCCAGTTAATTTCACTTGTATTTTATTTAATTTTTATTTATTATTTTATTTATTTTATTTAATTTTATTTTTTTATTTTATTTATTTACTATTTTATTTAATTTACATTTAATTTAATTTCTAGCTAATTTCATTTGTATATTTTATTTACTTTATATTTTATTTTATTTACGTTTAATTTAATTTTGAGTTAATTTAATTTATACTGAATTTGTATTTAATCTCTAGTTAATTTCATTTATATTTTATTTAATTTATATTTTATATTTTATTTACATTTAATTTAATTTTGAGTTAATTTAATTTATACTGGATTTATGTTTAATTTAATTTACATTTAATTTAATTTCCAGTTAATTTAAATTTATATTTTAGTTTGTTTATATTTTTTTTGTTTACATTTAATTTAACTTTTAGTTAATTTAACTTATATTGAATTTATATTAAATTTATATTTCATTTACACTTAACTGTATTTTTAAGTTCTGCTTAATTTAATTTACATTCAATTTAATTTATATTTCATTTACATTTAATTTAATTTCTATTCAACATACATTTAATTTCTGTTTAATTTACATTTAATTTAAATTATACTTATTTTCTATTTAATTTTTATTTACTTTAATTTATATTTAATTTACATTTAATTTAATTTAAATTTCATTTTATTCAATTTAATTTATACTTTATTTAATTTCTATTCATTTTAATTTATATTTAATTTTATTTCATTACTTGTTTCCTTTGGGGTCTCCAGGGGGTTGTAGGGCAGTGTCCCTGCGATGCTTTGGGGTCTCCAGGTTCCCTGTTCCCCCACAGACACAGTCCCTGGTGGCCCAATCCCAAAATCCCACCCCATTCCCCCCACAGACACAGTCCCTGGTGGCCCAATCCCAAAATCCCACCCCATTCCCCCCACAGACGCAGTCCCTGGTGGCCCAATCCCAATCCCATTCCCTATTTCCCCACAGACGCAGTCCCTGATGGCCCAATCCCAATCCCATTCCATGTTCCCTGTGCAGACGCAGTCCCTGGTGGCTCAATCCCAATCCCAATCCCATTCCCCCACAGACACAGTCCCTGGTGGCTCAATCCCAATCCCAATCCCATTCCGTGTTCCCCCACAGACACAGTCCCTGGTGGCTCAATCCCAATCCCATTCCGTGTTCCCTGTGCAGACGCAGTCCCTGGTGGCTCAATCCCAATCCCAATCCCATTCCCTGTTCCCTGTACAGACACAGTCCCTGGTGGCCCAATCCCAATCCCAATCCCATTCCATGTTCCCTGTGCAGACGCAGTCCCTGGTGGCTCAATCCCAATCCCAATCCCATTCCCCCACAGACACAGTCCCTGGTGGCTCAATCCCAATCCCAATCCCAATCCCATTCCCCCACAGACACAGTCCCTGGTGGCTCAATCCCAATCCCAATCCCATTCCCCCACAGACACAGTCCCTGGTGGCTCAATCCCAATCCCAATCCCAATCCCATTCCCCCACAGACTCAGTCCCTGGTGGCCCAGTCGCAGTCCGGGTCCCCGCTGAGTTTCCTGCTCTGGAGATCCATCGCCTACGGATCTCCGAGTGCCCGGCGCCAGGACGGGATCCGCTGCCGGGCCGGGGAGCTGCGGGGGGGTCCGGTGCCCGTGCCCCCCATCGCCCGCGCCTATTTTGGGGAGGGGGGCCCGGGCACCCCCCTGGGCAGCAGCGCCCTCAACGTGTCCTTCGGCGGGGACGGGGACGGGGACGTGTTCCGGGACGTGTACCGGGAACGGCGATTCCTGCGCTGGTCAGAGGGGACAGGGGGGATTTGGGGGGGCTCAGGGGGGGCTTGGGCATTAGTGGGGTGCAGGGGGTCAGGGGGAGGGTGCTGGGGGGGTGCAGGGGAGGCTAATGGGGCTCAGGGGGTGGTCCTGGGCACTAATGGGGTGCAGAGGGGGCTGAGGGATCCAAGGGGGTCTGAGGGGTCCAAGAGGGTGGTCCTGGGCACTAATGGGGTGCAGGGGGGGCTGAGGGGTCCAATGGGGTGGTCCTGGGCACTAAAAACATCCCATGGGGTCCAAGAGGCCCAAGCAGGTGGTCCTGGGCACTGATGGGGTGCAGCGGGGACTTAAGGGCCCAGAGGGGTCTGAGAGGTCCAAGAGGGTGGTCCTGGGCACTAATGGGGTGCAGGGGGCTCAGAGGTGGTCCTGGGCACTAATGGGGTGCAGGGGGCTCAGAGGTGGTCCTGGGCACTAATGGGGTGCAGGGGGGTCTGAGGGGTCCAAGGGGGTGGTCCTGGGCACTGGTTTGTCCAGTGGGGTCCAAGGGGGTGATCCCGGGCACTAAAAACATCCCATGGAGTCCAAGAGGTCCAAGGGGGTGGTCCCGGGCACTGATGGGGTGTAGGGGGACTTGGGGGGGGCCTGGGCAGTAAAGGGGTACAGGGGGGGCTGAAGAGTCCAAGGGGGTCTTAGGGGGTCCAAGGGGGTGGTCCTGGGCACTAGGGGGGTGCAGGGGAGGCTAATGGGGCTCAAGGGGGTGGTCCTGGGCACTAATGGTGTCCAGGGGGGTCTGAGGGGTCCAAGAGGGAGGTCCTGGGCACTGGTTTGTCCAGTGGGGTCCAAGGGGGTGATCCTGGGCACTAATGGGGTGCAGGGGGGCTGAGGGGTCCAATGGGGTGGTCCTGGGCACTAAAAACATCCCATGGGGTCCAAGAGGTCTAAGGGGGTGGTCCTGGGCATTCATGGGGTGCGGGGGGGTCTCAGAGGGGTCTGAGGGGTCTAAGGGGGTCTGAGGGGGCTCAGGGGATGGTCCTAGGCACTAATGGGGTGCAGGAGGGTCTCAAGAGGGTCTGAGAGATGCAGGGGGGTCCAAGGGGAATCTGAGGGGTACAGGGGGGTTTCAGGGGGATCTGAGGGGTGCAGGGGGGTTTCACGGGGGTCTGAGGGGTGCAGAGGGCTCTCAGGGGTGCAGGGGGGTCTGAGGGGCACAGGGGGGTTTCAGGGGGGTCTCAGGGGGTGTGAGGGGTGCAGGGGGGTTACAGGGGGCTCTGAGGGGTGCAGGGGGGGTCTCAGGGGCTGACTCCCCCCTGCCCTGCCGCAGGTCGGTGCTGGTGGGCTTTGGGGAGCCCCCCCGGGACACGTTCTCGCCCCTGATCATCTCGGTGGTGGCCGTGGCGCTGGGCACCCCCCTGGCCCTGCTGCTGGGGGGCACCGGCCTCGTGCTGCTGGTCCCGAGGAGCCGCTACTCCGAGTACGAGCCCATCAACTGAGGGGACACCCCCAGGATTTCCAGGGAGACCCCCGGGATCTGCAGGGACAACCCCTGGATTCTCTGAGAGACCCCCAGGATCCCCAAGGAGACCCCCAGGATGCCCAGGGATACCCCCAGGATCCAAAGGGACACTCCAGGATTCCAAGGGACACCCCCAGGATGCCCAGGGAGACCTCCAGGATCTGCAGGGACAACCCCTGGATGCCCAGAGGGACCCCCGGGATCTGTCGGGAGACCCCCCAGGATTCCCAGGGATACCCCCGGGATCCGTAGGGAGACCCCCAGGATTCTCCGGGAGACCCTCAGGGAGACCCCCAGGATGCCCAGGGAGACCCCCAGGATACTCTGGGACAACCTCAGGATCCTCAGGGAGGCCCCCAGGATGCCCAGGGAAACCCCCGGGATCCACAGGGAGACGCCCAGGATCTGCAGGGACAACCCCAGGATTCTCTGGGAGACCCCCAGGCTCTGCAGGGAGATCCCCAGATTCCAAGGGAGACCCTCTGGATCCTTTGGCAGACCCCCTAGATTCCCAGGGAGACCCCCAGGATTCCCAGGGACACCCCCAAGATTCCCAGGGACAACCCCAGGATGCCCAGGGAGACCCTTGGGATCCCCAGGGAGACTCCCAGGATCCAAAGGGACAACCTCAGGATCCTCAGGGAGACCTCCAGGATTCCCAGGGACACCCCCAGATTCCCAGGGACACCCCCAGGATCCATAGGGAGACCTCCAGGATTCCCAGGGACACCCCCAGGATCCTCTGGGAGACCCCCGGGATCCTCTGGCTCCCCCCCATCCCGGCATTCCCAGCTCCAGGGGCACCCTTGGCACCGTCTCCCTTTCTCTTGCTCCTCCTTTTCCTGCCTTGGATTGCACTTTTCCCTGTTTTTTCCTGATTGTTCCAAGGGATTCAGTCCCTGGGGGGAGTTTGCTCCGGGCTGCCTGGAGCCACGGACCATCCTCCTCCTCCTCCTCCTCTTCCAAAGGGATACAACCACTGTTGTCCCGGCTGGGCCGCTTCCAGGGATGCTTGGGAAGGCTCCGGGGGGGGCCCTTCTGCTTCCCGCCGGGCCGGGAAATCCCGGGAAAAGCCAGGGCCGGCGGCTCGAGAGGCTTTTCCCAGGGACACCAGGGAAGCTCCGGAGCCGCTTCCCGACAGCTCAGGTGTGTCCTGGAGCGCTGCTCCGGCCGGGATTGTGCTCCCGGACGCTCCGTGGGGCCGGATCCCAGGGATGAGTGCTCTGGGCATTCCCAGACATCCCAGGGAGGCTCCGGGTGCTCCGTGGGGCCAGATCCCAGGGATGAGTGCTCTGGGCATTCCCAGACATCCCAGGGAGGCTCCGGGTGCTCCGTGGGGCCGGATCCCAGGGATGAGTGCTCTGGGCATTCCCAGACATCCCAGGGAGGCTCCGGGTGCTCCGTGGGGCCGGATCCCAGGGATGAGTGCTCTGGGCATTCCCAGACATCCCAGGGAGGCTCCGGGTGCTCCGTGGGGCCAGATCCCAGGGATGAGCGCTCTGGGCATTCCCAGACATCCCAGGGAGGCTCCGGGTGCTCCATGGCTGGAGCCGAATAAAGTGGATTTCTAAGCTTGGCTTCCCGTGGGAATGCTGCTCCGGCGGGAATGGGATGGAGCTGGGGCTGGGCAGGGAATAAAACCCAGGGAATGGGATGGAGCTGGAGCTGGGCAGGGAATAAAACCCAGGGAATGGGATGGAGCTGGAGCTGGGCAGGGAATAAAACCCTGGGAATGGGATGGACTGAGGGGCTGGGAACAGGGAGCAAACATCCCCTGGGCCACAGGGAATTGTTATTCCCGGTAATGGGAAGTTACTGGGTAGGGCTGGGGGGGGGGGGAAATAAGGATGGAAAAAGGGGAATTGGAGCACTTTGGGGGATGGGGGGCAGGAAAAGAGGGATGGGGGTTGGGAAAAGGAGATTGGGGGTTGGGAAAAGGGGGATTGGGGGTCAGGAAAAGAGGGATGGGGGTCAGGACAAGTGGGTCGGGTGCCGGGAAGCAGCGGATTTCTCCCTTTCCCCCTCACAGCAGAGGCAGATTTTCCCCTTTCCCCCTCACAGCAGAAGTGGATTTCCCCCCTTACCCCTCACAGAAGAGGCGGATTTCTCCCTTTCCCCCTCACAGAAGAGGCGGATTTCTCCCTTTCCCCCTCACAGCAGAGGCAGATTTTTCCCTTTCCCCCTCACAGAAGAGGCGGATTTCTCCCTTTTCCCCTCACAGAAGAGGCGGATTTCCCTCTTTCCCCCTCACAGAAGAGGCGGATTTCTCCCTTTCCCCCTCATATCAGAGGCGGATTTCCCTCTTTCCCCCTCATATCAGAGGCGGATTTTTCCCTTTCCCCCTCACAGCAGAGGCGGATTTCCCTCTTTCCCCCTCACACCAGAGGCGGATTTCCCTCTTTCCCCCTCACACCAGAGGCGGATTTCCCCCTTTCCCCCTCACAGCAGAAGCGGATTTCCCTCTTTCCCCCTCACACCCCTCGGGCCGGGCCCGGCCCGGGCCCACCCCCTGTGCCGGGGCCGCCTCCGCTCGCGTCACCGCCGCTCCTCGATAAAAAGGCGGCGGCGGCCGCGGCCCGCCCGCAACGGGCGCCATGTTCTCCCTCAAGCCCAGGGCCGTGCTCGGCTTCAACCTCTACTGCGGGGGCTCGCCGGCCTTGGCCCCCGCGGCCCCGCCGCCGCGCCCGGAGCCCTCGGCAGGAGCCGCCTCAGGAGCCGCCGCCCCGGCCGGAGCCGCCTCAGGAGCCGCCGGAGCCGCCTCAGCCGAGCGGGCCCCCCTCGCTGCCGCCGGCCGCCCCCCCCGCACGCTGATTGGCTGCGGCGCCGCGCCGCGCGCGCTGATTGGCTGCGGCGCGGCTCTTTGGCGCCCCGAGCAGGAGCTGGACGGCTGCGACCCCGACGCCGAGAAGGGCCCTCCCGAGGAGGAGGAAGGGGGGGATTCCCTGCCCGGCACCCCCCCGGGACCCCCCGACCCGCTCCGGCAGGACACGCTGGAGCTCATCGGCCGCTACCTGCGGGAGGCGGCGGGGGAGGCCTCGCCGGCCGGCGGCAAAAAGCTGTTTCCCGGGCTACTGGGTGGACCCGGCCGGCCCGGAGCGGCGGGGGAGGCCGTGATGGAGAAGGCGCTGGAGACGCTGCGGAGGGTCGGGGATGGGGTGATGAGGAAGCACGAGCTCGCCTTCCAAGGTGGGTGACGGCCACGGTGGCCTCGAGCCTGCCTCCCCCCGGCGCGGCGGGAGGGAAGGGAGGGGGGGATCCGATGGGCGCGACCCGCCACCCCCCTTTGGGGGGCGAGCCACGGACCCCGGTGCCGGGGCGGGGGGGATTTGGGGGGCTCTGCCCTGCGAGAGGGGGCACAGGGAGGGGTGGTGCCGGCGTCGAGATTCCGCCACCGAAGTCCCCCGAGGTCGGGAGTCCACCCTTGGAGTCGGGGATCCACCCCACAGAGCCTCTTAGGGTCGGGAGTCCACCCCTGGAGCCCCCGGGGCCGGGGGTCCATCCCCGAAGTTCCCCGGGGTTGGGGGAACCCCCCGGGGTCGGGGGTCCACCCCCCGGAGCCTCTCGGGGTCGGGGGTCCACCCTTGGGGTCGGGGATCCACCCCTGGAGCCCCCGGGGTTGAGGGAGCCCCCCGAGGTCGGGGGTTCACCCTCGGGGTTGGGGTTCCACCCCCGGAACCCCCTTGTTGGGGGAACCCCCTGCAGTCGAGGGTCAACCCTTGGGGTCAGGGGTTCCCCCCCGTGGTTGGGGGAGCCCCTTGGGGTCGGGGATCCACCTCCCGGAGCCTCTTGGGGTGGGGGATCCACCCTTGGGGTCGGGGGTCTCCCCTCGAAGTCTCCCGGGGTTGGGAGAGTCCCCGGGGTTGGGGGTCCACCCTTGGGGTCGGGGGTCCATCCCCGAAGCCCCCCCGATGTCGGGGGAGCTCCCCGGGGTCGGGGGTTCCCCCCCGGGGTTGGGGGAGCCCCTTGGGGTCTGGATCCACCCCTGGAGCCCCCCGGGGTCGTGGTTTTCCCCCCTCACCCCCTCCTTTTTAGGGGAGCGGGGAGGAGGCGGTGGGAGCATCCCGGGATGTTGAGCCCCGGGTTTGAAATGAAGGGTTAAATAAAAAGCAGCCGGGAGGCGATTAAAAAAAAAAACGAAACCGAACTTTGCCCCGCTGGGAGGAGGAGGAGGAGGAGGAAAAGCCGCCGGGGGCCTGTGCGGGGCAGATAATCTGGTTACAGATTAGCCCTCGGGTCCCGCTCGGTCCAGAATCCAGGAATTCCTTAGTTCAGCAGTTTGGAATCTTCCCACCCCCGGTTTAGGGCTTTCTTTGGGGTTGAGGGGGGGGAAATTCTGGGTGATGGGGGAAGTTCTTGGGATTCAGGGGGTCACAGGATCATGGGATGGGTTGGGTGGGAAGGGACCTTAAAGTCACCCAGTGCCAGCCCTGCCCTGGGCAGGGACCCCTTCCCGCATCCCGGCCTGGGGCACTCCCGGGATCCAGGGGCAGCCGCAGCTTCCCTGGAGAACTCGTTTCCATGGATTTCACCCGCCCGTGCGGGGTTTTGGAGCGGCCACGGGGAGCTGAGCCCCGGTGCCCGTGTCCTGGGGGCGAGACGGGACCCCCCGAGCCGGTTTTGGAGCCGGTTTTGGGGGGCTTGGGCTGAGCCTTGGGGGGCTGCGCTCCCCCCTGTGCCCAAAACACGGGGGGGAAGGACCAAAAAAACGGGGAGGAGGGACCTAAAACCGCGTCCAAAGCTCCACTTCCATCCCCCTGTGCCAATTCCCGGACGTGCCTGTGGAATGACTCCGGGGAGGAAGGAATGTCCGGGAATGTGACGTTCTGGTGCTTTCCTGAGCGGGGGGAGGAGGAGGAGGAGGAGCTGCTTTGGGGAGGTTTCCTGCGAGTTTGAGCAATAACAAGCGGCGCCTTTCGGTTTCGCAAGAGCCCGGGGCTCGTCCTGAGAGGGCACTGCCGGGAATTGGGCTCTGCCCGCCCCTAAACCCGGCTTAACGAGCCAAACCCGGCTTAACGAGCCAAACCCGGCTTAACGAGCTAAACCCGGTTTAAGGAGTGGGAGTGGCACCGGGTGGGTGTCCTTGGTTCGTGTCCCAGGGGTTGGGCTCAGCCCAGGGTCAGTTCTGACCTGGAAAACCTTGACCCGGGGAGTGTGACGTGCTCAGACACCACCAGGGAGGGGGAGGAAGGAGCTCAGAGTGTGTCCTGGGCTGGTTTTTGGGGTTTCAGGTGAATATTGGGCACAGAGCCCTCTGAGGAAGCTCTGCCTGGGCCTGGGATTGTCCCTGGTTTGAGCTCCAGGGACTGGACTCTGTCCAGGGTTAGACCTGACCTGGAAAACCTTGACCCAGGGAGTGTGATGTGCTCAAAGCCCTCAGAGGAGGGGAAGGAAGGAGCTCAGAGTGTGTCCTGGGCTGGTTTTTGGGGTTCCAGGTGAATATTGGGCACAGAGCCCTCTGAGGAAGCTCTGCCTGGGCCTGGGGGTGTCCTTGGTTTGAGCTCCAGGAACTGGACTCTGTCCAGGGTTAGATCTGACCTGGAAAACCTTGACCCAGGGAGTGTGGCGTGCTCAGACACCACCAGGGAGGGGGAGGAAGCAGCTCAAAAGTGTGTCCTGGGCTGGTTTTTTGGGGTTCCAGGTGAATATTGGGCAGCAGAGCCCTGTGAGGAAGCTCTGCCTGGGCCTGGGGGTGTCCTTGGTTTCTGCTCCAGGGACTGGGCTCAGCTCAGGGTCAGTTCTGACCTGGAAAACTTTGACCCAGGGAGTGTGACAAGCTCAGACACCACAAGGGAGGAGGAGGAAGGAGCTCAGGGTGTGTCCTGGGCTGGTTTGCATCTGAATGTTTGGCAGCAGTGCCCTCTGAGGGAGCAGGAATTGCTCTGCCTGGCCCTGGAGGATGTCCCTGGTTCCTGTCCCAGGGGTTGGACTCAGCCCAGGGTCAGTTCTGACCTGGTGGGACGTGAAAAGCTGGAGCCAGGGGAGTGTGACGTGCTCAGAGCCCACAGCTGTGCCCAGGAAATGGGCAGGAAGGAACCCAAAGTGTGTCCTGGGTTGGGCAGAGCCCTCTGAGGAGGAAGAACTTGCTGTGCCTGACCCTGGGGGTGTCCTTGGCTTCATCTCCAGGGGTTGGGCTCAGCCCAGGGTCAGTTCTGACCTGGTGGGGCTGGAAAACCTTGAGCCAGGGGAGTGAGGAAGGAGCTCTAAGTGTGTCCTGGGCTGGGTTTTGTCTGAATGTTGGGCAGCAGAGTCCTCTGAGGGAGCAGGACTTGCTGTGCCTGGCCCTGGGGGGTGTCCTTGGTTTGAGCTGCAGGGGTTGGGCTCAGCCCAGGGTCAGTTCTGACCTGGTGGGGCTGGAAAGCCTCGAGCCAGAGGGGTGAGGAAGGAGCTCCAAGTGTGTCCTGGGCTGGTTGGGGCTGTCCCAGCTGAGCCAGAGCCCCCTGAGGAAGCTCTGCCTGGGCCTGGGGGTGTCCTTTATTTGAGCTCCAGGGCCTCGACTCTGTCCTGGGTTAGATCTGACCTGGAAAACTTTGACCCAGGGTGTGTGCAGCGCTCAGACACCACGAGGGAGGGGCAGGAAGGAGCTCAGGGTGTGTCCTGGGCTGGGTTTTGCCTGTCCCAGAGCCCCTGAGGGAGCAGGACTCGCCCTGGAGCCGGGGTGGGGAGTGAGTGGGGGGTCTCCCCTCATTCCCCCCTCCCTCCAAGTGATCTCTCTCCCCAGGGATGCTGCGGAAGCTGGAGCTGCGGCAGGAGCAGGACCTGCAGGCCGTGGTGGAGGTGGCCAACCACGTCTTCAGCGACGGGGTCACCAACTGGGGCCGGGTGGTGACTCTGGTGGCCTTCGGTGCCTTCGTGGCGCGGCAGCTGCGGGGCCCCCAGCGGGACCGGGGCGTCACCAGCCTGGCTCAGATCCTCACCGACGCCCTGGTGACCTCCAGGAGGGACTGGCTGCTCAGCCAGGGAGGATGGGTGAGTGAGTCCCTGGGAATGGCTGCTCAGCCAGGGAGGAGGGGTGAGTCCCTGGGAGGATGGGTGAGTCCCAGGGAATGGCTGCTCAGCCAGGGAGGAGGGGTGAGTCACAGAATGTTCCAGCCTTTCCCGGTGCTCCGGGGTGTTCCCACGGCCGGCGCCGGGCTGGGGATGAGTCACTGCCCCGGGGACACCCGGGGACACCCAGGAGCTGGGGGTGGGAGGTTCCAGGAGCTCCTACAACGAACTGGGGTTGGGGGGCTCCAGGAGCTCCTACAAGGATCTGCCTGAGGGAACTGGGGTTGGGGGGTTCCAGGAACTCCTCACAGGAGGTTGTGGGGCTCCAGGAGCTCCTGCAGGGATCTGCCTGAGGGAACTGGGGTTGGGGGGTTCCAGGAACTCCTCACAGGGGGTTGTGGGGCTCCAGGAGCTCCTGCAGGGAGCTTCCTGAAGGAACTGGGGTTGGGGGGCTCTAGGAGTTCCTACAAGGGGGTTGGGGGGCTCCAGGAGCTCCTGCAGGGAGCTTCCTGAGGGAACTGGGGTTGGGGAGTTCCAGGAGTTCCTCACAGGGGGTTGGGGGGCTCCAGGAGCTCCTACAAGGAACTGGGATTGGGGGGCTCCAGGAGTTCCTCACAGGTGGTTGTGGGGTTCCAGGAGCTCTTACAGGGAGCTTCCTGAGGGAACTGGGGTTGGGGGGTTCCAGGAGCTCCTACAAGGGTCTACCTGAGGGAACTGGGGTTGGGGGGCTCCAGGAGCTCCTCACAGGAGAGTTGGGGGGTTCCAGGAGCTCCTACAGGGGTCTGCCTGAGGGAACTGGGGTTGGGGGGCTCCAGGAGCTCCTCACAGGAGAGTTGGGGGGTTCCAGGAGCTCCTACAGGGGTCTGCTTGAAGGAGCTGGGGTTGGGGGGTTCCATGAGCTCCTCACGGGCGGTTGAGGGGCTCCGGGAGCTCCTACAAGGAACTGGGATTGGGGGGCTCCAGGAGCTCCTCCCAGGGGGTTTGTGGGGCTCCAGGAGCTCCTACAAGGAGCTTCCTGCAGGAACTGGGGTTGGGGGGCTCCAGGAGCTCCTCACAGGGAGCCAGAACTGCTTGGGATGGGCTGGGTTGGGGCTGTGGGAGCATGATGGGATGGGATGGAGCTGAGGGAGCACCCAAGCACTCGGCAGGAATGGGGTTGTGGGGCTCCAGAAGCTTCTCACAGGGGGGTTGTGGGGCTCTGGGAGCTCCTACAAGGAGCTTCCTGAGGGAACTGGGACTGTGGGGCTCCAGGAGCTCCTCCCAGGGGTTTGGGGGGTTCCAGGAGCTCCTCCCAGGGGTTTGGGGGGTTCCAGGAGTTCTTCCCAGGGGTTTGGGGGGTTCCAGGAGCTCCTCCCAGGGGTTTGGGGGGCTCCAGGAGCTCCTCCCAGGGTTAACCCTGAGGCAGTTTTGGTTAAAATGTGTCCCTGCCCAGTGTGGGGGTGACATTCCCAAAGCCAGGATAGTCCTGGGGGGGGGGTTGGACATTGCTGGGAGCTGGGACAGAGGGATGGGGGGGCGGGATGGGATGGGATGGGATGGGATGGGATGGGATGGGATGGGATGGGATGGGATGGGATGGGATGGGATGGGATGGGGGAGTGGGATGGGGGAGCGGGATGGGATGGGATGGGGAGCACAATGGGATGGGATTTGGTTGTGGGAGCACACTGGGATTGGGTGGGATGGTGGAGGACACTGGGATGGGCTGGGGGAGTACAGTGGGATGGGATGGGATGGAATGGGATAGGATGGGGTTGGGGGAGAACACTGGGATGGGATAGGGGAGCACACTGGGATGTACTGGGATGGGATGGGGCTGGGGGCACACACTGGGGTGGGCTGGGATGGGATGGGGATGGGGGAGCTCATTGGGAGGCACTGGGGCTGTGGGAGCACACTGGGATACACTGGGATGGGCTGTGGGAACACACTGGGATACACTGGGATGGGCTGTGGGAGCACACTGGGATACACTGGGATGGGCTGTGGGAGCACACTGGGATACACTGGGATGGGCTGTGGGAGCACACTGGGATACGATGGGGTGGGGCTGGGGGAGCACACTGGGATGGGCTGGGATGGGGGAGCACACTGGGATGGGCTGGGATGGAATGGGATGGGATGGGATGGGGGAGCACACTGGGATACACTGGGCTGGAATGGGGCTGGGGGAGCACACTGGGATGGGCTGGGATGGGGCTGGGGAGCAGGATGGGATGGGCTGGGACTGGGAGAACACACTGGGATGTGCTGGGCTGGAATGGGGCTGGGGGAGCACACTGGGATGGGCTGGGATGGAATGGGGGAGCACACTGGGATGGGCTGGGATGGAATGGGGGAGCACACTGGGATGGGCTGGGATGGAATGGGGGAGCACACTGGGATGGGCTGGGATGGAATGGGGGAGCACACTGGGATGGAATGGGATGAGCTGGGGCTGTGGAAGCAAGCTGGGATGGGATGAGAGGGGATGGGATGGGGGAGTACACTGGGATGTGCTGGGATGGAATGGGGCTGGAGGAGCACGATGGGATGGGATGGGACTGGGGGAGCACACTGGGATGTGCTGGGATGGAATGGGGCTGGAGGAGCACGATGGGATGGGGGAGCACACTGGGATACACTGGGATGGGCTGTAGGGATACACTGGGATGGGCTGTAGGGATACACTGGGATACACTAGGCTGGGCTGGAATGGGGCTGGGGGAGCACAGATGGGATACACTGGGATGGGCTGTGGGTACACACTGGGATGTGTTGGGCTGGAATGGGGCTGGAGGAGCACACTGGGATGTGCTGGAATGGGACTGGGAGAGCAGGATGGGCTGGGCTCTGGGTCCCCCCTGGGCTGTGCCACTCCCTGTGTCCCTCCCTCCCTCCCCTCCCCTCCCCGGACCCGTTCCTGGTGGGTTCCTGGTGAGTTCCTGGTGAGTTCCTGGCGGGTTCCTGACGCCCCCCTCTCTCCCCAGGAGGGCTTTGTGGACTTTTTCCGGGTGGAGGACCTGGAGGGGAGCATCCGGAACGTGCTGGTGGCCTTTGCCGGGGTGGCCGGGCTGGGGGCAGGCCTGGCCTACATGATCCGCTGAGCCCGGGCCCGGCGCTGGACTCGGCTCCCAGGGGCTGCAGGAGCTGCTCAGCCCCTCCCAGAGCTGCCCCCGGCACCATTCCCAGCGGGAAGCAGCCCCCAGGGAGGGGGAAGCGAGGTTTGGCCGCTCTTCCTCCCGGAGGACGAGGATGAGGATGAGGATGGTGACGACGATGGGAAGCTGCACCTGGAGCCCGGAGGGATCCACCCGGGAAGCACCAGTGGCTCCCGGGCTGGGACTGCGAGGAGAGAGGCCTGGGAGAGGAGCCTGGGAGAGGAGGGGGTGTCCCGGGGCCGTGGGAATGCCTCTGGAATTCTGGGAACAGCCCCCTCCCCCCGCGGGAAGCTGGAGCAGAACCGCTGGATCCTGGGAATGCTGAGCCCTCCCCTTCTGGATCCTGGGAATGCTGAGCCCTCCCCTTCTGGATCCTGGGAATGCTGAGCCCTCCCCTTCTGGATCCTGGGAATGCTGAGCCCTCCCCTTCTGGATCCTGGGAATGCTGAGCCCTCTCCCCGGGGTGGGTGGTGTGTTCCCTTGGGAAGGGGCAGAGCCCTGGGATCTGTGGGATCCGTGGGATGTGTGGGATGCACCGCCAGGACGTGGAATGGCTGGAGCCCTGCCCTCCCCCTCCCTCCCGGGGGGGGTCCCAAAACCAGGGAGGGAATTCCTGAGGATTTGCCAGCCCAGCCCCCACCCCCCGCAGAGACCCCCGGGAATGTGGAAATCCCTGGGAAAAGGACATTTGGGCGGAGCTGGGGATGGGAAAAAGAGAAAAAACAAACAAGGAGGGACGCGAAGGCGGCGGAGCTGCTGGATTTCATTCCCGGCAGGAAGGAACCTCTTCCCACCTCGATTCCAGCCGAGTCTTTCCCGAAAATCCCGGAGCAGCCCGGCCGGGGGGGGAGGGGACAGGCGGCAGCCGCGGGTTCTGCTTGTTCTAATCCCGGTATTTTTGGGTGGTTTTACCTTCCCTGGGGTGGGAGTGGATTGGGAGGAGCTTGGGAGTCACTTCCTCGTCCCTCCGGTTCCTCCTCCTGCACCTCTGATCCCTACGCTCTCTCCTGCTCCTTCCATCCTTGCTCCTGCTCCTCTGATCCCTCCGTTCCCTCCGATCCTTCCTCCTTCAATCCCTCCTGCTCCTCCCATCCCTCTTCCTCCGATCCTTCCTCCTGCCTCTCCAATAATCCTTCCTCCTCCTCCTCCTCCTCTCCCCGGGCTGGCCGCGGCTGAGGTTTGAATGTCGAACGTTTTGGGGGGTTGGTTTTGGCTCCCTGGGGGGGCTTGCAGGGCTCGCCCCCCCCCACCCCCCCCGGCCGGATCCGGGGGAGCTCTGAAGCGCCGGGAATTCCGTGGGACACCCCGGGAATGCCGCGGGACACCCCGGGAATGTTCCCGGCCCCAGGGGGGGCTGGTTTTGTGCCCCCCGGGCGGGGCGCTGGTCAATAAACGGCTCTTGGCTCTCGCGGTTCGGCTGCAACGATCCTTCGCTGGGGGGACGGGGGGGCTGGGGGCACCTTTTGGGGGGGTAGAAACCCTCGGGGGGGGGCTGGGGGCATCTCTGGGGGTTTGGTGGCACCTTTGGGCTGTCCTGTGTCACCTCTGGGGTGTCCTGTGGGGTCTGGTGTCACTCTCAGGTGTTCGGTGGCACCTCCTGAGCTCCCAGAGCTGCCTTGTGGGGTTTGGTGGCATCTCTGGGGGGTTTGGTGGCATGTCTTGGGCTGACTTTTGTCACCCCCTGGGCTCCCAGAGCTGCTCTGGGGTGTTTGGTGTCACCTCTGGGCTGTCCCGTGGCACCTCCTGAGCTCCCAGAGCTGCCTTGGGGTGTCCTGTGTCACCTCTGGGGCATCTGGTGTCACTTCCTGGGGGTCTGGTGTCACCTCCTGGGCTCCCAGAGCTGCTCTGGAGGGTCTGGTGTCACCTCTGAGGTGTTTGGTGGCACCTCTGGGCTGTCCTGTGTCACCTCCTCGGGGTTTGGTGTCACCTCCTGACCTCCCAGAGCTGCTCTGGGCTGTTCTGTGTCACCTCTGGGGGGTTTGGTGTCACCTCCTCAGGGTCTGGTGTCACCTCCTGAGCTCCCAGAGCTCCCTTGGGGTGTTTGGTGTCACCTTTGGGGTGTTTTGGTGTCACCTCCTGGGCTGACTTTTGTCACCTCCTGGGCTCCCAGAGCTGCCTTGGGCTGTCCTGTGTCACCCCTGGGGGATCCTGTGTCACCTCTGGGCTGTCCTGTGTCACCTCCTGGGCTCCCAGAGCTGCCTTGGGGTGTCCTGTGTCACCCCCTGGGTGTTTGGTGGCACCTCTGGGGTGTCCTGTGTCACCTCCAGGGTGTTTGCTGTCCCCAACCCTGGCCTGGGGCACTTCCAGGGATGTGGAATCCAGGATTCTCTGGGAATCCTGTGCCAGGGAAACCTCCTGCAGCTCCTCCCTCCTCCCTCCTGCTGCTGCCCTTGGGCCAGGCACCCCCAAATTCCCCTCCCTGTGCCCCCAAATTCCCCTCCCTGTGTTCCCCAAATTCCCCTCCCTGTGCCCCCCCCAATTCCCCTCCCTGTGCCCCCCAAATTCCCCTCCCTGTGCCCCCAAATTCCCCTCCCTGTGCCCTCAAATTCCCCTTCCTGTGTCCCCAAATTCCCCTCCCTGTGCCCCCCAATTCCCCTCCCTGTGTCCCCAAATTCCCCTCCCTGTGTCCCCAAATTCCCCTCCCTGTGCCCCCCAATTCCCCTTCCTGTGCCCCCCAATTCCCCTTCCTGTGCCCCCCAAATTCCCCTTCCTGTACCCCCCAATTCCCCTCCCTGTGCCCCCAAATTCCCCTCCCTGCCCCTTTGGGCTGAGGGAACACGTGGATCTCACTCGGGACCCCCCAAATTCGGTGCCCCCCAAATTCCCGCTGCCGGGTGTGGCTTTGCTGCCTTTTTTTATTATTTTTTTTGGGGGGGGGGGGGTTGGGTGTGTTTTGTTTTGTTTTGATTTTTGGGTTTTGTTTTGTTTCGTTTTGGTGCCGTGTCCGGGGGGGTATTTTTGGGGTTATTTTGGGGTTATTTTTGGGGTTATTTTAGGGCTATTTTGGGGTTATTTTGGGCCACTTTTGGTTCCCCCGGGGGGGGGAGGGGATGCAAAGCTGGGCCTTGGCCACGGAGATGTGCAAAGGGGGGGGGGCGGATTTTGGGGGGCTGGCGGTGCCCGGGGGGGGGGGGGGTTGATTTTTGGGAGTTTGGGGGCAGCTGGCTCCCAGGATTTTGGGGTACAGGTGGATTTTGGGGTGCAGGTGGATTTTGGGGTGCAGGTGGTTCCCAGGAGTTCGAGGGGCTGCTGATTTTTGGGGGTTGGGGTGCAGGTGGATTTGGGGTGCAGGGGGCTCCCAGGATTTTGGGGTACAGGTGGGTTTTGGGGGCCTGGTGCTTCCCAGGGGGTGGGGTGTGGGGGATTTTTGGGGTGCAGGTGGTTCCCAGGAGTTCGAGGGGCTGCTGATTTTTTTGGGGGGGGCAGGGGGCTCCCAGGATTTTGGGGTACAGGTGGATTTGGGGGGGCTCCCAGGAGTTGGGGTGCTGGTGACTGGGAGAGTTTGGGGTGCAGCTGGATTTGGGGGGGCTGGTGGATCCCGGGAGTTTGGGGGTGATTTTTGGGGTTTGGGGTGCTGGTGGATATTGGGGTGCAGGGGGGCTGGGAGGGTTTGGGGTGCAGCTGGATTTGGGGGGGCTGGTGGATCCCAGGGGTTTGGGGGGGGTGATTTGGGGGGTTTGGGGTGCAGATGGATTTGGGGGGTTGGGGTGCAGAGGACTCCCAGGATTTTGGGGTACAGCTGGATTTTGGGGAGTTGGTGGATCCCGGGGGTTTGGGGGGGGGTGATTTTGGGGGTTTGGGGGGCAGGTGGATTTGGGAGTTTGGGGGGCAGGTGGATACTGGGGTGCAGGGGGCTCCCAGGATTTTGGGGTACAGGTGGATTTTGGGGGGCTGGTGGCTCCCAGGAGTTGGGAGGGCTGCTGATTTTGGGGGTTTGTAGGGCTGGTGGATTTTGGGGTTTGGGAGCAGCTGGCTCCCAGGATTTTGGGGTGCAGGTGGATTTGGGGGTGCAGGTGGATTTTGGGGGCTGGTGGTTCCCAGAGGTTGGGGTGCGGGTGGGTTTTGGGGTGCGGGTGGGTTTTGGGGTGCAGGTGGATTTTGGGGTGCAGGGGACTCCCAGAGGGTTGGGGGGGTGCTGATTTTTGGGGTATCAGGTTCTGGTGTCTCCCCGAGCCCGGTGTGCAGTTTTTGTGGGGATTTGGTGTCTCCCAGACATTGGGGTGCAGGTTTTGGGGTGGATTTGGGGGTTCTGGTGTCTTCCAAAGATCTGGGTGCAGTTTTGGGGGGGATTTTGGTGTCTCCCAGACATTGGGGTGCAGGTTTTGGGGTGGATTTGGGTTCTGGTGTCTCCCAAAGATCAGGGTGCAGGTTTTGGGGTGGTTTTGGGGGTTCTGGTGTCTCCAAAAGATCAGGGTGCAGTTTTTGGGGTGGTTTTGGGGGTTCTGGTGTCTCCCAAAGATCAGGGTGCAGTTTTGGGGTGGTTCTGGTGTCTCCCCGAGCCCGGGGTGCACTTTTTGGGGCAGTTTTGGGGTGGATTCGGTGTCTCCCCGAGCCCGGGTGCAGTTTTTGGGGTTTTGGGGGGCCGGCCCTTCCTGGAAGCCGCCGCCGCAGCCGCGAGGTTTCCGTTCCCTCCCTCCCCTCCCCTCCCCTTCCCCTCCCCGGGGCTTTTTTCGCCGAAACCGCCGCGACTTCTGCGAATTTGGGCGTAAATAAAACGAGGGGGAGGGCGCGGGGGAGGATTAAAGATTAAAGAGAAAGATTAAGGACTAAAGATTAAAAATTAAAGCAGCTGCCGGGGGGAGGGGGTTGGAGGGGGGGGCTCTGCAATTTGGGGCATCTTTGAGCCCCCCCCGGGCTTTGAGACCCCCGGGAAAGGGGGGGGTTGGTGCCCGGGGGCAGCGATTTTACCCCCCCATCCCCCGGGTTTGGGGTCTCACGGGGGTCCCGGGGGGTGTTTGGGACCCCCCGGATCATCTGGGGGGTGTTTTGGGGGGTCCATGAGGAGATCCCGGGGGGTTTGGCAGGGACGGGACCCCCCTAAGGGGAGAGGGGCTTCCTGGGGCAGCTTTACCCCCCCATCCCACAGCCCTGGGGGTCTCGGGGGGTCCCGGTGGGTGTTTGGGACCCCCCCGATCACCTGGGGGGTGTTTTTGGGGGGTCCATGAGGGGATCCCGGGGGGTTTGGCAGGGACGGGACCCCCCTCTAAGGGGAGAGGGGCTTCATCCCCCCCATCCCCCGGTTTTGGGGGTCTCAGGGGGGTCCGGGGGGGTCACACCCTGATTTTGGGGGGGGGGAGCGAGGGGAACCGCGAGGTTTTGCCCCTCCCCCCGCCCCCAAATTCCCGGGAAAGTCCCGCGCGGGTTTTCCAGGAATTGCGGCGTCACTTTGGCCCTGGGGGGACACGGGGGGGGGGGAAGGGGGGGGAGCAGCCACCCCAAAAACCTCCTTCCTCCTCTTCCTCCTCCTCCTCTTCCTCCTCCCCCTGCCCTGGGCTTGGGGTGGGGTGGGGGTTTTTTTTGGGGGGGGGGGTTTCAGAGCCTTTTGGGGTTGTTTTACCCCCTTCCCTGGTTTCTGGTCCCAGAAAGTCTCCTCTTCCTCCCCCCCTGCCCTGGGCTTTGTGTGGGTGTGGGGTGGGGGCGTTTTGGGGGGTGTTTAGGGTTTTTTTAGGGCCTTTTGGGGTTGATTTACCCCCTTCCCTGGTTCCCTGTCACCAGAGTGTCTTATAAAGGTTCTTCCTCCTCCTCCTCCTCCCCCTGCCCTGGGTTTTTGTGGGGTGGGGGTGTTTTTGGGGTGTTTAAGGTTTTTTTAGGGCCTTTTGGGGTTGTTTTACCCCCTTCCCTGGTTCCTGGCACCAGAGTGTCCCATTAAGGCTCTTCCTCCTCCTCCTCCTCTTCTTCCTCCTCCCCTGCCCTGGGCTTTGTATGGCTGTGGAATAGGGGGGGTTTTGGGGGGGTTTAGGGGATTTAGGGGGGGTTAAAGTCCCTTCCCTACTTCCTGGTCACCAGAGTGTCCCATAAAGGCTCTTCCTCCTCCTCCTCCTCTTCTTCCTCCTCCCCTGCCCTGGGCTTTGTATGGCTGTGGAATAGGGGGGGTTTTTGGGGGGATTTAGGGGATTTAGGGGGGGTTAAAGCCCCTTCCCTACTTCCTGGTCACCAGAGTGTCCCATAAAAGGTTCTTCCTCCCTTTCCTCCTCCTCTTCTTCCTCTTCCTCCTCCCCCTGCCCTGGGCTTTGCGTGGCTGTGGGATGGGGGGGTTTTGGGGGGTTTAGGGTTTTTTAGGACCTTTTCAGGGGTTAAACCCCCTTCCCTGGTTCCTGGTCACGCAGTTTCCCATAAAGGCTCCTCTTCCTCTTCTTCCTCCTCCCCCTGCCCTGGGCTCTGTGTGGGTGTGGGATGAGGATTTTTTGGGGTATTTTGGGTTTTTTTTAGGGGTTTTAAGGGGTTTTGGGGGGTTAAACCCCCTCCCCTCGTTCCCGGTCCCCGCAGCGTCCCCAAACTGAGCGCGGGGGGCGGAGCAAGGGGCGTGGTTATGCAGATCAGCCGTGATTGACAAGGGGCCATGACCAATGGGAGGATAGCATCAATGAGTAGGCGGGACGAAGGCGGGGCTATGCAGATCAGCCATGATTGACAAGGGGCCGTGACCAATGAGAAGGAAGAATCAATAAGTGGGCGGGTCGAGGCGGGGCTACGCAGATCAGCCATGATTGACACGGGGCCGTGACCAATGGGAAGGGAGAATCAATGAGTGGGCGGGAAGAGGGCGGGGTTTCCCCGCCGGGGGCTTCTCGAGGTCGCGGGTTCGAGACCCGGGATGGGAAAAACCGGGATCGGGGGGTGGGGGGCGATCCAAGGACACGAAACCCGGGGGGAATCCGGGGGGATCCTGCCGGGCAAAGGATCCCGGAGCACCCCCGGCCTCGTCCGCGCGGGGCAGGAGCGCCTGGAGGCAGAGAAACCCCCCAACCCCATCAGCTGAGACCACGCACAACTCGTGACACGAGTGTCACCCCGGTGCCCCCGGGGGTGCCCACTCTGCTAAAAAAGGGGCGGCCGCAGCCACCGAAACACCGACAGAGCCCGCGGGGCTGCAGAGAAACGAGTTTTTTACGTGAACTACAGGAGGAGAAAAAACGGGGGGAAAAGGGGAATTGGCGACAAAAATCATCCCGGGGGGACTCGGCCCCTCCCGGGGGGGAGCGGCAGAGCCGGGGGGGCACGGCCCGGGCTGGGGCAGCCGCCCGACACCCCTGAGCCCCCTCCCACCCCAGGAGGGTCCCGAAATCCCCTTCTCACTCCAGGAGGGTCCCCTGAACCCCCTCCCAACCCTTTTCCCACCCCAGGAAGGTCCCTTGAACCCCTTCCCACCCCGAGAGGGTGCCCTGAACCCTCTTCCACCCCAGGAGGGTCCCCTAAGCCCCTTTCCCACCCCAAGAGGGTCCCCTGAACCCTTTTCTCACCCCAAGAGGGTCCCTAAACTCCCTTCCCACCCCAGGAGGGTCTCCTGAACCCTTTTCCCAGCCCAGAAGGGTCCCCTAAACCCCTTTTCCACCTGAGGGTCCCCTAAATCCCCTCCCCATCCTAAGAGGGTCCCCTGAACCCTCTTCCACCCCAGGAGGGTCTCCTGAACCCTTTTCTCACCCCAGGAGGGTCCCCTGAACCCTTTTCTCACCCCAGGAGGGTCCCCTGAACCCTTTTCCTAGCCCAGAAGGGTCCCCTAACCCCCTTTTCCATCTCAGAGGGTCCCCTAAAACCCTTCCCACCCCAAGAGGGTCTCCTGAACCCTCTTCCACCCCAGGAGGGTCCCCCAAAACCCCCTCCCAAACCTCAGGCCATCCCAGGAGGGTCCCCTGAGCCCTTTTCTGACCCCAAGAGGGTCCCCAAACCCCCTCCTCACTCCACGAGAGTCCCCTGAGCCCCTTCCCACCCCAGGAGGGTCCCCCAAAACCCCCTCCCAAATCTCAGGCCATCCCAGGAGGGTCCCCTGAACCCCTTTTCCACCCCAGGAGGGTCCCTAAACCCCCTCCTCACCCCAGGAGGGTCCCCTGAGCCCCTTCCCAGCCCTCAGCCCCCCACAGGAGGCAGTTTTGGGGGGTGTTTTTAGGGGCTGAGGCCCCTTGATGCAGTTTTGGGGGGTGTTTTTAGGGGCTGAGGCCCCTTGATGCAGTTTTGGGGGGTGTTTTTAGGGGTTAAGGCTCCCCGAGGCAGTTTGGGGAGGTTTTTGGGGCTCCCAGGTGTTGGTTGGGGCAGCTGAGGCTCCTCAGTGTCTTTTTAGGGATTTTTTTAGGGGCTGAATCTCCCTGGAACACTTTGGGGGGTGTTTTCAGGGGCTGAGGCTCCTCAATGTCTTTCAGGGTGTTTTAAAGGGGCCGAATCTCCCCAGAGCAGTTTGGGGAGGTTTTTAGGGGCTCCCAGATGTAGTTTGGGGTTTGTTTAGGGGCTGAGTCTCCCTGATGTAATTTGGGCAGGTTCTCAGGGGCTGAGGCTCCCTGATGTCTTCCCAGGAGGTTTTTAGGGTCTGAATCTCCCCAGAGCAGTGTGGGGAGGTGTTTTTAGGGTCTGAGTCTCCTCTATGCAGTTTGGGGAGGTTTTTAGGGCTCCCAGATGTAATTTAGGGAGGTTTTCAGGGGCTGAGGCTCCCTGATGTCTTTTCAGGAGGTTTTTAGGGTATGAATCTCCCCAGAGCAGTTTGGGGAGGTTTGTAGGTGCTCTCAGATGTAGTTTGGGGTTTGTTTACGGGCTGAATCTCCCTGGAGCAGTTTAGGGAGGTTTTCAGGGGCTGAGGCTCCTCAGTGTCTCCCAGGGTGTTTTTTAGGGTCTGAATCTCCCCAGTGCAGTTTGGGGAGGTTTTTAGGGGCTCCCTGATGCAGTTTGGGGTTTGTTTAGGGGCTGCATCTCCCCAACGTAATTTGGGTAGGTTTTCAGGGGCTGAGGCTCCTCAATGTCTTTTCAGGAGCTTTTTAGGGTCTGAATCTCCCCAGAGCAGTGTGGGGAGCTTTTTAGGGGCTCCCAGATGTCATTTGGGGAGGTTTTCAGGGACCGAGGCTCCTCCATGTCTTTAGGGGTTTTTTTAGGGGCCAAATCTCCCCACTGCAGTTTGGGGAGGTTTGTAGGGTCTGAGTCTCCTCAGTGCAGTTTGGGGAGGTTCTCAGGGGCTCCCCAGTGCAGTCTGGGGTTTGTTTAGGGGCCAAATCTCCCCTCTGCAGTCTGGGGAGGTTCTCAGGGTCTGAGTCTCCTCAATGCAGTTTGGGGCTCCCCAGAGCAGTTTGGGGAGGTTTGTAGGGGCTCCCTGATGCAGTTTGGGGGTTTTTTTAGGGGCCAAATCTCCCCAGTGCACTTTGGGGAGGTTCTCAGGGGCTCCCCAGAGCAGTTTGAGGAGGTTTTCAGGGGCTCCCCAGTACAATTTGGGGAGGTTTTCAGGGGCTCCCCAGTGCAGTTTGGGGTTTGTTTAGGGGCCAAATCTCCCCAGTGCAGTTTGGGGAGGTTTTCAGGGGCTCCCTGCTGCAGTCTGGGGAGGTTCTCAGGGGCTCCCCAGAGCAGTTTGGGGTCTGTTTAGGGGCCAAATCTCCCCAGTGCAGTTTGGGGAGGTTCTCAGGGGCTCCCCAGAGCAGTTTGGGGTCTGTTTAGGGGCCAAATCTCCCCAGTGCAGTTTGGGGAGGTTCTCAGGGGCTCCCCAGAGCAGTTTGGGGTCTGTTTAGGGGCCAAATCTCCCCAGTGCAGTTTGGGGATGTCCCCAGGGGCTCCCCGCTGCACTCTGGGGACGTCCCCAGGGCCCGAGGCCCGTCCCCGTGTCCCGGGGCGCTCCGCAGGGTCCCTTTCCCCCCGGGGCAGCGTCCCGGCGCCCCCGGAGCAGCAGAGCCCCTCAGCCCTTGTTGAAGGCGGCCAGCACGGCCCAGATCATCTCGCAGCCGCCGCGGGCCTTGGCCGCCTCCAGCTCGGGGTCGAGGTCCAGCAGGTCGCGGGCGCGGGCCAGGGCCAGCTCGTACCTGTCGTCGGCCAGCGCGCCGAAGACGCCCTCCAGCACGTCGGAGGAGTGGGCCAGCACGAGCAGGGCCAGGGTGCGGGGCTCCAGGCGCCGCGGGTCGCGGGCCCAGCGCTCCAGGACGCTCTCCTGCAGCCGCCGCTGCAGCCGCAGCTTCTCGGCGCCGTTGCTGAGGGGGTGGGTGGTCATGTCGAAGAGCAGGAAGTTCTGCTTCTCCGTGCCCAGGATCCCCTTCTCCACCAGCGCCTTGGCCAGGCGCTCCCGCACGTTCCGCAGCTGGAACTGCAGCTTGAACGGGTTCCACGTCTCCCCTGGAGATCGGGACAGAGATTTTTAGAGAGACATATTTTAGAGAGAGAGAAAAAGTTACACATATTAGGGATATAAATATATACAATATATACAATATATAATACATAATGTATAATATATATTTTATATATATAAATTTTATATATTTTAATATTTACTTTTAAATATATTATATATAAATATATATAATATCTACAATATATAATATATATTTTATATCTATATAAATTTTACACATATTTTTATATATACTTTTAAATATATTATATAAATATAATATATAGTTATATATAATAAATATTCATTATTAATATATAATTTTAGATCTATATTAATATATCTTTTATATATATTATGTATATATTTATATATATTATATATAAATATATATTATATATATTATATATATTATATATACATAATATATTTTTATATATATAAATTTTATATATATTTTTATATTTACTTTTAAATATATTATATAAATATATAATATATTTTTATATATAATAAATATTCATATAATAATATATAATTTTAGATCTATATTAATATATCTTTTATATATATTATGTATATATTTATATATATTATATATAAATATATATTATATATTATATATATTATATATACATAATATATTTTTATATATATAAATTTTATATATATTTTTATATTTACTTTTAAATATATTATATAAATATATAATATATTTTTATATATAATAAATATTCATATAATAATATATAATTTTAGATCTATATTAATATATCTTTTATATATATTATGTATATAAAATTATATATTACATATAATATATTTTTATATATAAATTTTATATATATTTTTATATATCTATATATTATAAAAATATAATACATATTTATATATAACAACTATTTGTATATTAATATATAATTTTAGATCTATATTAATACATATTATATTAATATATATCCATATATATTTATATATCCTTTTTATATATAAAATACATATTATATAAAATAACATATATTATTATATATATTTTATATATAAAATATATATAATATGTAACATGTTTTATATATATAAATTTTGTATATTTTATATATTTTATATATATTTATATATGATATATAAATATACTATATGTTTATATAGTATAAATATTTATATATTGACATATTAATTTATATATTAATATATAATATTAATATAGGATATTAATATATTAATACATTTACATATCCTTTATTATATATAAAATATATGTTATTTAAAATAATATATTATCATATATATTTTATATATTATATGTATATAATACTATATATGATATTATATATTATATAATATATATAATACCCTTCCCCCATACCGAGTTGTTTCTGTCTGAAAATTTCTCCTCAGTGTTGGGGTAAATTGGGGGGGGAGATTGGACACTGGATTTTTGGGGTCAAACCCCCCAGGGGAGGAGAGATCCCGGTTTTTGCCGATCCTGGGTTTTGCTTCCCAGCCTCGTTCCCTCGGCCTGGCTCAGACAAACCTCTCCCACCGGGCACGGGATGAGGGATCAGCCGGGCCGGGAAAGAGCTCTGGGATCAGCCGGGATCATCTGGGATCAGGGACACCCCCCAGCACCCACGGGGGCACCACGCCCGGGCTGCTCCCAAACACCCCCAACCCCCCCTGGAGCCCCTGCCAGTGCCCACCCCCCCTCTCCAGGAGGAAATTCCTCCTGATTCCCAACCTGCCCCTCCCCTGGCACAGCTCCAGGCCCTTCCCTCTCCTCCTGGTTTTCCCTGAGCCCCCTCCCAGCTCCAGCCTCCTGCCAGGGAATTCCAGAGGGAGAAGGTCCCCCCTGAGCCTCCTTTGCTCCGGGATGAGCCCCCCCAGCTCCCTCAGGACTTCTCCAGACCCTTCTCCTGCTGCTCCAGCCCCTCTGGACACGCTCCAGCCCCTCAACATCCTCCCGGAATTCCCAGAGCCGGGCACAGCCCTCAAGGTGTGGCCTCACCAGTGCCCGGCACAGGGGGCACAGTCCCCTCCCTGCTCCTGCTGGGACACCCCAGCCATGGTCCAGGAATGTCAGGATCCCATGGGATGGTGCCAGGCCTTCAGCAGAGCCTTGGGAATTGTCTGTCCTGGAAAATCTTCAGCCCATGGCTTGGACAGGGACATTCCCTGCTGGGTTTAGGGCCTGGGGAGTGCTGGGGGATGGAGCTGCATCCGGGTGGGATCTGGGCACTGGGGGTGTCCCCAGGGGGGATGGAGCTGCATCCAGGTGGGATCTGGGCACTGGGGGTGTCCCCAGGGGGGATGGAGCTGCATCCAGGTGGGATCTGGGCACTGGGGGTGTCCCCCAGTTGGGCCCAGTCCTGTTCAATGTCTCTGTTGATGATGGGGGTGAGGGGATCGAGTGAACCATCAGCAAACGTGCAGGTGACACCAAGCTGGGGGGTGTGGATCTGCTGGAAGGCAGGAGGGCTCTGCAGAGGGACCTGCACAGGCTGGATCCAGGGGCTGATTCCAACGGGATGAGGCTCAACCAGGCCAAGGGGCACAACAACCCCCGGGCTGGGCCAGAGTGGGAAGGGAGCTGGGATTTGGGATGGGCAGGAAGCTGAACAGGAGCCAGAGTGTGCCCAGGGGGCCAAGAGGGCCGATGGATCCCGGCCTGGCTCGGGATCAGGGTGGCAGCAGGAGCAGGGCAGGGATTGTGCCCCTCGAGGCCTCCCCTCAAGTGCCGTGTCCAGCTCTGGGCCCTCAGCTCAGGAAGGACATGGAGGGGCTGGAGCAGGGCCAGGGAAGAGCAGCGAGGCTGGGGAAGGGTCTGGAGCACAATTCCCGGGAGGAGAGGCTGAGGGAGCTGGGGGGGCTCAGCCTGGAGAGGAGGAGGCTCAGGGGAGACCTCCCCACTCTGCACAACTCCCTGGCAGGAGGGGGGAGCTGGGGGGGGTCGGGCTCTGCTCCCAGGAACCAGCAGCAGGACAGGAGGGGCTCAGGCTGTGCCAGGGGAGGTTTAGGTTGGACATTAGGAAGGAATTCTTTCCAGAGAGGGTGATCAGCCCTTGGAATGGGCTGCCCAGGGAGGAGGTGGATTCTCCATCCCTGGAGGTGTTCAAGCCCAGACTGGATGTGGCATCAGCACCACGGGCTGGGAACCACGGCAGGGTTGGATCAAAGGTTGGATTGGATGATCTCAGAGGGCTTTGCCAACCCAGCTGATCCTGTGATTCTGTGATCCCCTGATTGATTCTGTGACTCCCTGATTGATTCTGTGATCCCCTGATTGATTCTGTGACTCCCTAATTGATTCTGTGACTCCCTGATTGATTCTGTGACTCCCTGATTGATTCTGTGATCCCCTGATTGATTCTGTGACTCCCTGCCCCCAGACCCCGCTGTGACAGCCCTGCCCATTCCCAGGGGGTGCAGAGGGAGTGGGTGGTGCTGGTTTTCCCTGGTCCCACCCGTGAGCAGCTCGATCCAGGTCGGGACGGTCTCGGGGCACTCGGAGCCCTTGATGTGCCGCAGGGTCTCGTCCAGCAGAACGTCCCCGGTGGGAGTGTCCGACTTGAGCAGCACCTGCAGGGACAGAGGGACGGACACCTGAGCTGGGTGTGCCTCCAGAAACATCACTGCTTCAAAGACATCATTCCTTCAGAAACATCACTGCTTCAAAGATATCATTCCTTCAAAAAAATCACTCCTTAAAAAATATCATCCCTCAAAAAAATCATTCCTTAAAAAACACACCCTTCCTTGAAGACATCATTCCTTCAAAAGCATTATTCCTTAAAAACATCATTCCTTAAAAAATATCATTCCTCAATAAACATCATTCCTTCAAAAACATAATTCCTTAAAAAACACATAATTACTTAGAAAACACATCATTCCTTCAAAAACATCACTCCTTAAAAAACATCATTCCTTGAAGACATCATTCCTTCAAAAACATCATTCCTTTAAAAACACATCATTCCTTTAAAAACACATCATTCCTTTAAAAACACATCATTCCTCAAAAAACAGGAATCCATCCCAGCTCCCGGCTCCATCCCAGCTCCTCATCCTGGCTCCATCCCGGCTCCATCCCAGTTCCATCCCAGCTCCACCCCAGCCCCATCCCAGCTCCTCACCCCGGCTCCATCCCGGCTCCATCCCAGTTCCATCCCATTTCCATCTCGGCTCCATCTCGGTTCCATCCCAATCCCAGCTCCATCCCAATCCCAGCTCCATCCCAATCCCAGCTCCATCCCAATCCCAGCTCCATCCCAATCCCAGCTCCATCCCGGCTGCATCCCAGCTCCCAGCTCCTCATCTCAGCTCCATCCTGGTCCCATCCCAATCCCGGCTCCATCCCAATCCCAGCTCCTCATCCCAGCTCCATCCCTGCCCCATCCCAATCCCAGCCCCATCCCAATCCCGGCCCCATCCCAATCCCATCTCCCGACCTTCCTGTCCAGGAGCCGTTTCCTGCGCAGGGCCAGCGGCTCCAGGCGGATGCGGCCGCGCAGGGCGAGCTCGATGAGGATCCCGCCGCGCAGCCCCGAGGAGATGCAGTCATTCCAGAAGGACGTGTAGCCCTGGGAGACACGGCGCGGAGCGGCTGGAAAACGGGAAGGAGCGGCGGGAGAGGGAGCTCCGCGCACCCGCTCCCGGCTCCCCCCGGAGGGAGGGATTTCCCCGCGAATTACAGAGGGATTTCCCCACTCGGCAGCCCCAGGATCCCACTTCCTGCCCCAAAAACTCCTGGGAACGCCGAGGAATTCCGGCCCTTCCCTGCCGCACCCGCGGGCAGCTCTGCCCGGCCCCAGGGAGCAAAAAATCCCGGGAAGTGAAAAATCCCTGGAAGAGAGAGAAAAGAGGGATCCACTCTGCCCAGAACCAGGGAGGGAAAAATCCCAGGACGTGAAAAATCCCGGGAAGAGGGAGAAAAGAGGGATCCACTCTGCCCAGAACCAGGGAGGGAAAAATCCCAGGACGTGAAAAATCCCGGGAAGAGGGAGAAAAGAGGGATCCACTCTGCCCAGAACCAGGGAGGGAAAAATCCCGGGAAGTGAAAAATCCCAGGAAGAGGGAGAAAAGAGGGATCCAATGTGCCCAGAACCAGGGAGGGAAAAATCCCAGGAAGTGAAAAATCCTGGAAAGAGAGAGAAAAGAGGGATCTGCTCTGCTCAGCCCCAAGGAGGGAAAAATCCCAGAAAGGGGGAGAAAAGAGGGATCCACTCTGCTGGGAACACCTAACCCTGTTGGAAGCCATTCCCCCCTGTCCTGGCCCTCGGGAATAGTCTCTATCCATGTTTTTTGCAGCTCCTGGAGGTGCTGGAAGGGCACAGTGAGGTCACCCCCAGAGCTTTCCCTTCTCCAGGATGAGCAATCCCAGTCATTCCCACCCTCATCAGACCCATCCCCAGACTCCTGGGATTCCCAGGCAGGGGTGAAGTTTGGGAACACACATTTTGGGAGCATTTTGGGGCTGGAGTTGCTGCCCCGGGGCTGCTCCTGCCCGGATCTGCTCCTCCAAACCTTCCCCACGCTCGGATCTCCGGCCCTGCCGTGGGCCAGGGGGCTCATCCCGAGGGGTGGGAGCTCCAGAGGTAAAGGATTTGGCAAAAAGAAGGAGCAGAGGGCTGGGAAATACTCCCAGGAAGCAGGAGTTGGGTTGGTTGGGTCCAGGGAAGAGGGAGAGCGGGATAAAGGGGGTCAGACACGGAAAAGGCGGCGGCAGGAAGGGGGGGAACGGCCCATTCCCACTTCCACGGGGCTAAAAGTGGAGCCAGAGGGATCAGAGCCGGCAGCAGGAAGGAAGAACCCCCGGACAGGAGAGCCCAGGGAGGGAAATCCCTGTTCCCTGAGCTTTGACAACACTCAGCTGCTGCTTTCCCAGAGCTGATCCCAGTTGGGAGCAATTGTAGCCCAGGTGGCCTCTCCCTTCCCTTCCCTTCCCTTCCCCTCCCCTCCCTTCCCAAACCTTTCCTTCCCAAACCTTCCCAAACCTTCCCAAACCTTCCCAAACCTTTCCTTCCCTTCCCAAACCTTCCCTTCTCAAACCTTCCCTTCCCTTCCCAAACTTTTCCTTCCCAAACCTTCCCTTCTCTTCCCAAACTTTCCCTTCCCAAACCTTCCTTCCCTTCTTCCACTTGTTTTTTATCCCCTGATCAGAACAAAGCCCAACTGTTTCACTGACAGGGAGCAGTTTTCCTGGGATTTCTGGGTGAGCTGGGAACAGCCCGAGCCTGGGGAGAGGCTCAGCAGGGCCAGGATGGGCTGGGATGGGCTGGGATGGGCTGGGATGGGGCTGGGATGGAGCTGGGATGGAGCTGGTGATCCCGGTGGGATGGGGTTGGGATGGGGTTGGGATGGGGCTGGGATGGGGCTGGGACGGAGCAGGGATGGAGCTGGGATGGGCTGGGATGGGGCTGGGATGGGGCTGGGATGGGGATGGGATGGGGTTGGTGATCCCGGTGGGATGGGGTTGGGACGGGGTTGGGATGGGGTTGGGATGGGGCTGGGATGGGGTTGGGATGGGCTTGGGATGGGGCTGGGATGGGGCTGGGATGGGGTTGGTGATCCCGGTGGGATGGGGTTGGGATGGGGCTGGGATGGGCTGGGATGGGCTGGGATGGGGCTGGGATGGGGCTGGGATGGAGCTGGGATGGGGCTGGGATGGGGCTGGGATGGGGCTGGGATGGGGCTGGGATGGGGTTGGGATGAGGCTGGGATGGAGCTGGGATGGAGCTGGGATGGAGCTGGGATGGAGCTGGGATGGAGCTGGGATGGGGCTGGGATGGGGCTGGGATGGGGCTGGGATGGAGCTGGGATGGGGTTGGGATGGGGTTGGGATGAGGCTGGGATGGGGCTGGGATGGGGCTGGGATGGGGCTGGGATGGAGCTGGGATGGGGTTGGGATGGGGTTGGGATGGGGTTGGGATGGGGCTGGGATGGGCTGGGATGGGCTGGGATGGGGCTGGGATGGGGTTGGGATGGGCTGGGATGGGCTGGGATGGGCTAGGATGGGCTGGGATGGAGCTGGGATGGGGTTGGGATGAGGCTGGGATGAGGCTGGTGATCCCGGTGGGATGCAAAGTCCCACTTTGGGGACACCAACATCCCCCAAACCGCTCCAGCCAGGGGGAAATTCCCTTCTTGCTGCTCTTCCCCCGGGTGGAGAAGAGCAAGGGCAGCTCCAAAACCCACCAGGAGCCTCCAGCCAGAGGCACTTCCCAGAGGGAAACAGGCTGGGAATTCCCAGCCCTGCCCCAGGGAAGCTTTTCCAGCCCCCAAGGGCGTCTGTTTGCTCAGGACATCTGGACACTGGGCCTGGCCCAGCCCTGGGAGCCATAAAAGACACTCCAAGCCTTTATTTGCCTTCTCCACTTCCTTGTGAGGGAGGACAAGGCCACCTTTCATCCCTGCCCTCCTGCTTTCCCTTTTCCAGGCGAGTTCTCCAGGAAAAAAGAGGTGTCAGCCTGACCTGGAGTCTCACTTCATTGCCCTGGAGGGTGTGTTAACCCCAGAATAAAACATTAAAACTGGTATAAAATTAAACTGCTGGGTGACTTCCAGCCCCTGGTCCCAAAAGCCAGGCTGGGCTCCAGCCAGGGGCTCTCCCACGTGGACTTTAAACAAGGAAATTATTGGAATATAAGGAAATTTGGGCAAAAATTGCCTTGTTTTTCCTGAGCCTCAGGTCACCAAAGCAGGAGAGAGAAACAACCTGAGGCGTGAAAAGCTGCAGCCAGGGCTGTGCTGCCTCTGCTCTCCAGGAAGAGGAATGTGGAAGGACAGGATGGAGAGGGGAGGGGGAAAAAAAAATAAATAGAGTGCCAGGGTGGTTTTGTTTTAATCTCTTGTGCTCTCCCAGCTTCCTGGTGGCTGCAGGGCCGTTCCCAGGAGGAATCCAGCGAGCCAAGAACACCAAACACGGCCCAGGAATGGGGCAGGACACGGCCCCACGCTCTCAAATATTTGATTTGCTCCCTGTTCCTGCTCTCCTGCCGCTTCCTCCCCGGCTCTGCGGGTCCCAGAGCTCACCTGGGGTTGTCAGGCAGGACAGGCCTGGCCTCTGTCACCCTCACAACCCTCTGTCACCCTCACAGGCCTCTGTCACCCTCACAGGCCTCTGTCACCCTCACAGGCCTCTGTCACCCTCAGAGGCCTCTGTCACCCTCAGAGGCCTCTGTCCCCCTCCCAGGTCTCTGTCACCCTTTCAACCCTCTGTCACCCTCACAGGTCTCTGTCACCCTCACAACCCTCTGTCACCCTCACAGGTCTCTGTCCCCCTCACAACCCTCTGTCACCCTCACAGGTCTCTGTCCCCCTCACAACCCTCTGTCCCCCTCACAACCCTCTGTCCCCCTCACAACCCTCTGTCACACTCACAACCCTCTGTCACACTCACAACCCTCTGTCACCCTCACAACCCTCTGTCACCCTCACAACCCTCTGTCCCCCTCACAACCCACAGTTCCCTCCGTCCTGGGTCCCTCCAGCTCCCCGGGACAGCTCAGAGCAGCCCAGGAGAGCTGGGAAAGGGAGCTCAGGCACCTCCCAGGGGCTCAATCCCAGCCCAGAGGAGCTGGACTGAACTCCAGGAGGAGGTTTGACACCAGCTGGGACAAGCACAGCTCCTGGGGGTGGGACATGGCAACCACAGAGTCCTGGGAGACCACAGAATCCTGGAATTATTGAGGTTGGAAAAGGCCTCCGAGATAATCCAGCCCAGCCTGGCCAAGGGGTGCTCCTGGAGCTGGGAAGGGCTGTGCTGGAGGCTCTGCTCTGCCACTGCCACCCCAAAAAGCTCCTGGTTGGCTTCTCCTGCTCAATCCCACCCACCTGTCAGGAAGAGCAGCCCCATGGAATCCTGGAATGGGTTGGGAGGGACCTTAAAGATCATCAGGACCACGGGCAGGGACAATTCCCACCATCCCAGGTTGCTCCAGCCTGGCCTTGGGCACTTCCAGGGATCAGGCAGCTGTGGAATAACCTGTGCCAGGGCCTCACCCCCAAGGGTTCCCCCAAAACTGATCCACAACGGGACGAGGACAAGGCTCAGGGAACCCAACCCAGGGATCTCCTTCCCTGCCAAACACGTTCCTGCAGCAGACAGGCACAAACCAATCCCATGGCACCGGGATCCCCTTCCAACAGGAGGGATTCCCAGGTTACCCCAGCGGGGAAAACCAGCTCTGCTGCCCAGGGGGGTGAGGAGAGCCCAGCACAGACACTCCCACCCCTCCTGGAGTCCCCAGAGACCCCTCAGACAAAGGGGGTTTGGGCCAAGGAAGCCAAAGGAAAACAGGTTTAGATTGGATGGGAGGAGGGAATCCTTCCCTGGGAGGCTGGGGAGGCCCCTGGCACAGGTTATTCCAGGGATGTCCCATCCCTGGAAGTGCCCAAGGCCAGGCTGGAGCAGCCTGGGAGAGTGGAAGGTGTCCCTGCCCAGGGCTTGATGAGCTTTAAGGTCCCTTCCAGCCCAAACCATTCCAAGATTCCAAGAAATTGGTGCAAAGCCCACGAACTAAAGCACAGCAAGATCCATAAATAAAAAAAAATAAAATTCCAACCCCAGCTCAGGGTGTTGCTTGTGCATTTTACTCCTTGCTGGGTTTGTTCCACTGACTGTGGCTGGTCCTGGCAGATCCCAACAGATCCCAGAGGATCCCAGTGGGTCAGGGGGCTCCTGTGTCCCCCCTTGACTTGGAGCAACCTGGTCTGGTGGGAGGTGTCCCCTGGATGAGCTTTAAGGTCCCTTCCAGCCCAAACCACTCCAGGATTCCAAGAAATTGCTGCAAAACCCACGAACTAAAGCACAGCAAGACCCATAAATAAAATTCCACCCCCAGTTCAGGGCTGTGACAAGAAGGTGTTTTACTCCTTGTTGGGTTTGTCCCACCAGATGTGGCTGGTCCTGGCAGATCCCAGAGGATCCCAGAGGATCCCAGCGGGTCAGGGGGCTCCTGTGTCCCCCCTTGGAGCAACCCAGTCTGGTGGAAGGTGTCAGGGTGTGGAAGAAATGATCTTTAAGGTCCCTCCCAACCCAACCCAACCCATTCCATGATTCCCTGATTCCCAGCAGGGTGGCTTTGCTGGAGAGGAGCTCATCCCACCCCTCCTGCTGCTCACTGACATCCAGACCCCCCCAGGGCACTGCCCACCCCCCAAAGGACCCCCCCAAATGTCACCTCCTTGTCCTTGAGCCCCAGCAGCAGCACCTCCTCCATGAGGGTGAGCCGGATGTCCTTGGAGTCGTCGGGCTCCTCCTCGCCGGGCTCTCTGTCCGCAGCTCCGTCCTCCTCCCCATCCGGCCTCTTGGCCGAGCCCCCGCCCGGGTCCCCCCGGCGTGCCCGGTGCGTCAGCGTCGTCATGGCCCGGCTGCTGCACACGGGGCAGGGGCTGGCAAAGGGCTGGGGACACAGAGCCGGAGCCCAAACCCTGACCCAGAGGCCAGAGCCAGAGCCCAAACCCCAACCCAGAGCCAGAGCCCAAACCCCAACCCAGAGCCAGAGCCCAAACCCCAACCCAGAGCCAGAGCCCAAACCCCAACCCAGAGCCAGAGCCCAAACCCCAACCCAGAGTCCAGAGCCAGAGCCCAAACACAGACCCAAACCCAGAGCCCAAACAGAGACTCCAAGCACAGACCCAAACCCAAACACAGACCCTGACACCAGACCCCAAAGCCAGACCCAAACCTAGACCCTGACCAGACCCAAACATAGACCTAGACACAGACCCAAACCCAGACTCAGACTCCAAACAGAGACTCCAAGCACAGACCCAAACTCAAACACAGATCCTGACCCCAGACCTCAAAGCCAGACCCAAACCTAGACTCTGACCAGACCCAAACATAGACCTAGACACAGACCCAGACCCAAACATAGACCCTGACCAGACCCAAACCCAGACCCTGACCCAGAGCCAAACGCAGACCTAGAGACAGACCCAAACCCAGACCTAGACCCCAACACAGACCTAGACACAGGCTCAAACCCAAACCCAGACCCAAACCCAGACCTAGACCTTGACCCAGACCCAACTCCAACCCCAGACCCTGACCCAGAGCCAAACGCAGACCTAGACACAGACCCACACCCAACCCCAGACCCTGACACAAACCCAGACCCCAAACCCAGGGGGCAGAGCCAAGGACAAGGGACACGGTCCCTTCCACCCGGGGATTCCCAGCCCCCCTTCAGAAGGAGCTGACAGGGAGCGGCCGCTGGACGGGACCCGGCCGGGGACTGGAGCGGACACGGTCCCTTCGCCCCCTTCGCCCCGGGACAGGGCGGGGGGCACCGGCTCCATCCCACCCCCCGCCCCCGGCTCTGTCCCACCGTTCTTCCGGCTCCATCCCACTCCTCCTGGCCCCCTCCCGGGTCCGCTGGTGTCCCTGTTCCCCCACCCGTCCCAGAGGGTCCCCCCGTTCCCCCACTGCTCCCGGGGTCCCCCCGCTCCCCTCACCGTTCCCGGTGTCCCCCCGTTCCCCTCATCCCCCTCACCCCCCTCACCGTTCCCGGTGTCCCCCCGTTCCCCTCTGTTCCCCTCACCGTTCCCGGTGTCCCCCCGTTCCCCTCACCGTTCCCGGTGTCCCCCCATTCCCCCCGTTCCCCTCACCGTTCCCGGTGTCTCCCCGTTCCCCTCACCGTTCCCAGTGTCCCCCCATTCCCCCCGTTCCCCTCACCGTTCCCGGTGTCCCTCTGTTCCCCTCACCGTTCCCGGTGTCCCCCCATTCCCCCCGTTCCCCTCACCGTTCCCGGTGTCCCTCTGTTCCCCTCACCGCTCCCGGTGTTCCCCGCTCCGCTCCCGGGTCCCCTCGGGCAGGAAAAGCCTCGGCGGGGCCGGGCCGGGGCGGCCGCGGCTTCCTGGGCCCCGCTGGCCCCGCCCAGACGGCGGAACCGGCCAATGGGAGCCCGCGCGGGTGAGAGCGGCCAATGAGCGCGGCCGGGGGGCGGGAGGGTCGGCTGTCAGTCAAAGGAAGAGGCTCCGCCCCCTCCCGCGTGTCCGCGCGGCGCGTCCCGGGAGCGCTCCCGGGTCCGGGTCCGGGTCCGTCCCTGTCCTGTGTCCTGTCACATCCCTGTCCTGTGTCCTGTCACATCCCTCTCCTGTGTCCTGTCCCATCCCTGTCACATTCCTGTCCCGGGAGCGCTCCCGGGTCCGGGTGCGTCCCATCCCTGTCCTGTCCCATCCCTGTCCCGGGAGCGCTCCCGGGTCCGGGTCTGTCCCATCCCTGTCCTGTGTCCTGTCACATCCTTGTTCCATCCCTGTCCCGGGAGCACTCCCGGGTCCGGGTCCGTCCCATCCGTGTCCTGTGTCCTGTCACATCCCTGTCCCGTGTCCTGTCCCATCCCTGTCACATCCTATCCCTGTCCCGTGTCCTGTCCCATCCCAGTCCCGGGTCCAGTTCCGTCCCACCCCTGTCCCGTCCCATCCCATCCCTGTCCCGTGTCCTGTCACATCCCTGTCCCATCCCATCCCTGTCCCGGGTCCTGTCCCAGCCCTGTCCCGGGAGAGCTCCCGGGTCCAGTTCTGTCCTGAGTCCTGTCCCAACCGTCACATCTCATCCCTGTCCCAGGAGTGGTCCGGTCACATCCCTCTCCCGGGAGTGCTCCCGTGTCCCATCCTGTCCCATCCTGTCCCATCCCCGTCCCGTGTCCCGGTCCTGTCCCATCCCTGTCCCGTGTCCCGGTCCTGTCCCATCCCTGCCCATCCCTGTCCCGTAACCTGTGTCCTGTCCTGTCCCATCCCTGCCCATCCCTGTCCCGTGTCCGGTCCTGTCCCATCCCTGCTCATCCCGTGTCCCGTGCGGTCCTGCTCCAGTCCCGTCCCGTCCCGTGTCCCATTCCCGTCCCGTCCCGTGTCCCATTCCCGTCCCGTGTCCCATTCCCGTCCCATCCCGGCGCTACCGGCACCGCAGCCCAGGCTGAGCGCTGTTTAATGACGGAACGACAAACGGACATTCCCAATTTCAAACTCCAACCGCAGGAAACCTCCAGCTCTCCCCGTCTGCGCGGGGGGGGAAAGGCTTCCCTCCCATTCCCTCCCCTTCCCGGGAAATTAGCGCCTTTTCCTTGGAAAGGGAACTGGCACCGCCTCCAGCTCCTGCAATTAACCGTGTAAGTCCTTCCAGTAATTAATTAACCGCTCAAGCACTTCCAGGTCCTCCCAACACTCACACGCTGGAAGAGAAGCTGCACTTTGGAATTGCACATGGATACAGGGCAGGAGAAACCCCTGCATTCCGGCAGGGAATCTGGAGTCAAAGGCAGCAGAAATCCCTGCGTTTTCTGGCAGGGAATCTGGAATTAAAGGCAGCAGAAATTCCTGGTTTCTGGCAGGGAATTTGGAATTAAAGGCAGCAGAAATTCCTGGTTTCTGGCAGGGAATTTGGAATTAAAGGCAGCAGAAATCCCTGCATTTTCTGGCAGGGAATTTGGAATTAAAGGCAGCAGAAATCCCTGCATTTTCTGGCAGGGAATTTGGAATTAAACTCATGGAGAAGGCCGGTTTTCCACCGGAGTGTGGTGCCTTCAGTCTGGAAGAAACACAAACAACTCATCAAACCCTCCAAGTGTCCCGGCAGGAAAAGCAAACACGGGAACAGCCAGAAAGCTCCGGGAATCACCTCCAGGACAGGGCAGGTTTGGGGGCAGGGTAAGTTCCAAAGGCTCCGTGGGAATGAGCTTTGCTCCATCACCATCAGGACCTGGACATGCCCGGAGCCAACCCCTGAATTCTCCAGCTGGGATTCCCGGCCTCCCCTTCCCTGAAAACACGCTGGGAACTGCGGAGGGAGCAGAACGGCTCCGGGGAACCAACAGGAGCACGGAACGAGCACGTGGGAGGGGAGGGGAGGAGAATTCCGGAGGGTTTGGCAGCTAAAAGCGCTCCTTGGGCTCGCTGAGCTTCCTCCTCTTGGGCAGAACGTCCTGGCTGGAGGAGAGCTCGGCCTGGTGCACCTGGCAGGGAGAACCCAGCGGGAATTAGGAGCGGGAATGACGTGGGATCCGAGTGGGGGGACTGGGAACAGCCCAACCTGAGTGGGACAGAGCAGGGCCCAGGGGGGGTGGGACAACAGTGATAGCTGGGAAAGGATTTCTGGGAGAAGTGAGGGATTGAAGGAGGGCTGGGATGTGTCCTGTTGGGATGTGTCCTGTTGGGATGTGTCCCTGTTGGGATGTGTCTCTATTTGGATGTGTCCTGTTGGGATGTGTCCTGTTGGGATGTGTCTCTGTTGGGATGTGTCCTGTTGGGATGTGTCCTGTTGGGATGTGTCCTGTTGGGATGTGTCTCTATTGGGATGTGTCTCTATTGGGATGTGTCCTGTTGGGATGTGTCTCTGTTGGGATGTGTCTCTATTGGGATGTGTCCTGTTGGGATGTGTCCTGTTGGGATGTGTCTCTGTTGGGATGTGTCTCTGTTGGGATGTGTCCTGTTGGGATGTGTCCTGTTGGGATGTGTCCTGTTGGGATGTGTCTCTATTGGGATGTGTCTCTATTGGGATGTGTCTCTGTTGGGATGTGTCTCTGTTGGGATGTGTCTCTATTGGGATGTGTCCTGTTGGGATGTGTCCTGTTGGGATGTGTCTCTATTGGGATGTGTCCCTGTTGGGATGTGTCCTGTTGGGATGTGTCTCTATTGGGATGTGTCTCTATTGGGATGTGTCCTGTTGGGATGTGTCTCTATTGGGATGTGTCCTGTTGGGATGTGTCCTGTTGGGATGTGTCCCTGTTGGGATGTGTCTCTATTGGGATGTGTCTCTATTGGGATGTGTCCCTGTTGGGATGTGTCTCTATTGGGATGTGTCTCTATTGGGATGTGTCCCTGTTGGGATGTGTCTCTATTGGGATGTGTCTCTATTGGGATGTGTCCCTGTTGGGATGTGTCCTGTTGGGATGTGTCTCTGTTGGGATGTGTCCTGTTGGGATGTTTCTCTATTGGGATGTGTCTCTATTGGGATGTGTCCTGTTGGGATGTGTCTCTATTGGGATGTGTCTCTGTTGGGATGTGTCCTGTTGGGATGTGTCTCTATTGGGATGTGTCCTGTTGGGATGTGTCTCTATTGGGATGTGTCCTGTTGGGATGTGTCTCTATTGGGATGTGTCCTGTTGGGATGTGTCCTGTTGGGATGTGTCCTGTTGGGATGTGTCTCTGTTGGGATGTGTCTCTATTGGGATGTGTCTCTGTTGGGATGTGTCTCTATTGGGATGTGTCCCTGTTGGGATGTGTCTCTATTGGGATGTGTCTCTATTGGGATGTGTCCTGTTGGAATGTGTCCCTGTTGGGATGTGTCCTGTTGGGATGTGTCTCTGTTGGGATGTGTCTCTGTTGGGATGTGTCCTGTTGGGATGTGTCTCTATTGGGATGTGTCTCTATTGGGATGTGTCTCTATTGGGATGTGTCTCTGTTGGGATGTGTCCTGTTGGGATGTGTCCTGTTGGGATGTGTCTCTGTTGGGATGTGTCCCTGTTGGGATGTGTCCCTGTTGGGATGTGTCTCTGTTGGGATGTGTCCTGTTGGGATGTGTCTCTGTTGGGATGTGTCCCTGTTGGGATGTGTCCTGTTGGGATGTGTCTCTGTTGGGATGTGTCTCTATTGGGATGTGTCTCCATTGGGATGTGTCCTGTTGGGATGTGTCTCTGTTGGGATGTGTCTCTATTGGGATGTGTCTCTATTGGGATGTGTCTCTATTGGGATGTGTCTCTATTGGGATGTGTCCCTGTTGGGATGTGTCTCTGTTGGGATGTGTCTCTATTGGGATGTGTCCTGTTGGGATGTGTCTCTATTGGGATGTGTCTCTATTGGGATGTGTCTCTATTGGGATGTGTCCTGTTGGGATGTGTCCTGTTGGGATGTGTCTCTATTGGGATGTGTCTCTATTGGGATGTGTCCTGTTGGGATGTGTCTCTATTGGGATGTGTCCTGTTGGGATGTGTCTCTACTGGGATGTGTCTCTATTGGGATGTGTCCTGTTGGAATGTGTCCCTGTTGGGATGTGTCCTGTTGGGATGTGTCTCTATTGGGATGTGTCCTGTTGGGATGTGTCCCTGTTGGGATGTGTCCTGTTGGGATGTGTCTCTATTGGGATGTGTCCCTGTTGGGATGTGTCCCTGTTGGGATGTGTCTCTGTTGGGATGTGTCTCTATTGGGATGTGTCTCTACTGGGATGTGTCTCTGCTGGGATGTGTCCTGTTGGGATGTGTCTCTATTGGGATGTGTCCTGTTGGGATGTGTCCTGTTGGGATGTGTCTCTATTGGGATGTGTCTCTGTTGGGATGTGTCCTGTTGGGATGTGTCTCTGTTTGGATGTGTCTCTGTTGGGATGTGTCCTGTTGGGATGTGTCTCTGTTGGGATGTGTCTCTATTGGGATGTGTCCTGTTGGGATGTGTCCTGTTGGGATGTGTCTCTGTTGGGATGTGTCCTGTTGGGATGTTTCTCTATTGGGATGTGTCTCTATTGGGATGTGTCCTGTTGGGATGTGTCTCTATTGGGATGTGTCTCTGTTGGGATGTGTCCTGTTGGGATGTGTCCTGTTGGGATGTGTCTCTGTTGGGATGTGTCTCTATTGGGATGTGTCTCTGTTGGGATGTGTCCTGTTGGAATGTGTCCCTGTTGGGATGTGTCTCTATTGGGATGTGTCTCTATTGGGATGTGTCCTGTTGGAATGTGTCCCTGTTGGGATGTGTCCTGTTGGGATGTGTCTCTGTTGGGATGTGTCTCTGTTGGGATGTGTCCTGTTGGGATGTGTCTCTATTGGGATGTGTCCTGTTGGGATGTGTCCCTGTTGGGATGTGTCTCTGTTGGGATGTGTCTCTATTGGGATGTGTCTCTATTGGGATGTGTCTCTGTTGGGATGTGTCCTGTTGGGATGTGTCCTGTTGGGATGTGTCTCTGTTGGGATGTGTCCCTGTTGGGATGTGTCCCTGTTGGGATGTGTCTCTGTTGGGATGTGTCCTGTTGGGATGTGTCCCTGTTGGGATGTGTCTCTATTGGGATGTGTCTCTGTTGGGATGTGTCTCTATTGGGATGTGTCTCTGTTGGGATGTGTCTCTATTGGGATGTGTCCTGTTGGGATGTGTCTCTGTTGGGATGTGTCTCTATTGGGATGTGTCCTGTTGGAATGTGTCCCTGTTGGGATGTGTCCTGTTGGGATGTGTCTCTATTGGGATGTGTCCTGTTGGGATGTGTCCCTGTTGGGATGTGTCCTGTTGGGATGTGTCTCTATTGGGATGTGTCCCTGTTGGGATGTGTCCCTGTTGGGATGTGTCTCTGTTGGGATGTGTCTCTATTGGGATGTGTCTCTACTGGGATGTGTCTCTGCTGGGATGTGTCTCTATTGGGATGTGTCTCTGTTGGGATGTGTCCTGTTGGGATGTGTCTCTATTGGGATGTGTCTCTGTTGGGATGTGTCCTGTTGGGATGTGTCTCTGTTTGGATGTGTCTCTGTTGGGATGTGTCCTGTTGGGATGTGTCCCTGTTGGGATGTGTCCTGTTGGGATGTGTCCTGTTGGGATGTGTCTCTATTGGGATGTGTCTCTATTGGGATGTGTCTCTATTGGGATGTGTCTCTATTGGGATGTGTCCTGTTGGGATGTGTCTCTATTGGGATGTGTCCTGTTGGGATGTGTCCTGTTGGGATGTGTCTCTGTTGGGATGTGTCCTGTTGGGATGTGTCTCTATTGGGATGTGTCTCTATTGGGATGTGTCTCTGTTGGGATGTGTCCTGTTGGGATGTGTCCCTGTTGGGATGTGTCCCTGTGGGGATGTGTCTCTATTGGGATGTGTCTCTGTTGGGATGTGTCTCTGTTGGGATGTGTCTCTATTGGGATGTGTCTCTGTTGGGATGTGTCCTGTTGGGATGTGTCTCTGTTGGGATGTGTCTCTATTGGGATGTGTCTCTGTTGGGATGTGTCCTGTTGGGATGTGTCCTGTTGGGATGTGTCTCTATTGGGATGTGTCCCTGTTGGGATGTGTCCCTGTTGGGATGTGTCCCTGTTGGGATGTGTCCTGTTGGGATGTGTCTCTATTGGGATGTGTCTCTATTGGGATGTGTCCCTGTTGGGATGTGTCTCTATTGGGATGTGTCCTGTTGGGATGTGTCTCTATTGGGATGTGTCCTGTTGGGATGTGTCTCTATTGGGATGTGTCTCTATTGGGATGTGTCCCTGTTGGGATGTGTCTCTATTGGGATGTGTCCTGTTGGGATGTGTCTCTATTGGGATGTGTCTCTATTGGGATGTGTCTCTGTTGGGATGTGTCTCTATTGGGATGTGTCTCTATTGGGATGTGTCCCTGTTGGGATGTGTCTCTGTTGGGATGTGTCTCTATTGGGATGTGTCCTGTTGGGATGTGTCTCTATTGGGATGTGTCTCTATTGGGATGTGTCTCTGTTGGGATGTGTCTCTATTGGGATGTGTCTCTATTGGGATGTGTCCCTGTTGGGATGTGTCTCTGTTGGGATGTGTCTCTATTGGGATGTGTCCTGTTGGGATGTGTCTCTATTGGGATGTGTCCTGTTGGGATGTGTCTCTGTTGGGATGTGTCTCTATTGGGATGTGTCTCTATTGGGATGTGTCCTGTTGGGATGTGTCCTGTTGGGATGTGTCTCTATTGGGATGTGTCCTGTTGGGATGTGTCCTGTTGGGATGTGTCTCTGTTGGGATGTGTCTCTATTGGGATGTGTCTCTATTGGGATGTGTCTCTGTTGGGATGTGTCCTGTTGGGATGTGTCCTGTTGGGATGTGTCTCTGTTGGGATGTGTCTCTGTTGGGATGTGTCTCTATTGGGATGTGTCTCTGTTGGGATGTGTCTCTATTGGGATGTGTCCCTGTTGGGATGTGTCCCTGTTGGGATGTCTCCCTGTTGGAATGTGTCTCTATTGGGATGTGTCTCTATTGGGATGTGTCTCTATTGGGATGTGTCCTGTTGGGATGTGTCCTGTTGGGATGTGTCCTGTTGGGATGTGTCTCTATTGGGATGTGTCCTGTTGGGATGTGTCCTGTTGGGATGTGTCTCTATTGGGATGTGTCCTGTTGGGATGTGTCCTGTTGGGATGTGTCTCTATTGGGATGTGTCCCTGTTGGGATGTGTCTCTATTGGGATGTGTCCTGTTGGGATGTGTCTCTATTGGGATGTGTCTCTGTTGGGATGTGTCTCTGTTGGGATGTGTCCCTGTTGGAATGTGTCTCTATTGGGATGTGTCCCTGTTGGGATGTGTCTCTATTGGGATGTGTCCTGTTGGGATGTGTCTCTATTGGGATGTGTCTCTATTGGGATGTGTCCCTGTTGGAATGTGTCTCTATTGGGATGTGTCCCTGTTTGAATGTGTCTCTATTGGGATGTGTCCCTGTTGGGATGTGTCTCTGTTGGGATGTGTCTCTATTGGGATGTGTCCCTGTTGGGATGTGTCTCTATTGGGATGTGTCCCTGTTGGGATGTGTCTCTGTTGGGATGTGTCTCTGTTGGGATGTGTCTCTATTGGGATGTGTCTCTATTGGGATGTGTCTCTATTGGGATGTGTCCTGTTGGGATGTGTCTGTGTTGGGATGTGTCCTGTTGGGATGTGTCTCTGTTGGGATGTGTCTCTATTGGGATGTGTCCTGTTGGGATGTGTCTCTGTTGGGATGTGTCTCTATTGGGATGTGTCCTGTTGGGATGTGTCTCTGTTGGGATGTGTCTCTGTTGGGATGTGTCTCTGTTGGGATGTGTCCTGTTGGGATGTGTCTCTGTTGGGATGTGTCCTGTTGGGATGTGTCTCTGTTGGGATGTGTCTCTGTTGGGATGTGTCCTGTTGGGATGTGTCTCTGTTGGGATGTGTCCTGTTGGGATGTGTCTCTGTTGGGATGTGTCCTGTTGGGATGTGTCCCTGTTGGGATGTGTCCTGTTGGGATGTGTCTCTATTGGGATGTGTCCTGTTGGGATGTGTCCCTGTTGGGATGTGTCCTGTTGGGATGTGTCTCTGTTGGGATGTGTCCCTGTTGGGATGTGTCCCTGTTGGGATGTGTCTCTGTTGGGATGTGTCTCTATTGGGATGTGTCTCTACTGGGATGTGTCTCTGTTGGGATGTGTCTCTATTGGGATGTGTCTCTATTGGGATGTGTCCTGTTGGGATGTGTCTCTATTGGGATGTGTCCTGTTGGGATGTGTCCCTGTTGGGATGTGTCTCTATTGGGATGTGTCCTGTTGGGATGTGTCCTCTTGGGATGTGTCTCTATTGGGATGTGTCCTGTTGGGATGTGTCTCTATTGGGATGTGTCCTGTTGGGATGTGTCCTGTTGGGATGTGTCCCTGTTGGGATGTGTCTCTGTTGGGATGTGTCCTGTTGGGATGTGTCCCTGTTGGGATGTGTCTCTATTGGGATGTGTCTCTATTGGGATGTGTCTCTGTTGGGATGTGTCTCTATTGGGATGTGTCTCTGTTGGGATGTGTCTCTATTGGGATGTGTCCTGTTGGAATGTGTCCCTGTTGGGATGTGTCCTGTTGGGATGTGTCTCTATTGGGATGTGTCCTGTTGGGATGTGTCCCTGTTGGGATGTGTCCTGTTGGGATGTGTCTCTATTGGGATGTGTCCCTGTTGGGATGTGTCCCTGTTGGGATGTGTCTCTGTTGGGATGTGTCTCTATTGGGATGTGTCTCTACTGGGATGTGTCCCTGTTGGGATGTGTCTCTATTGGGATGTGTCTCTGTTGGGATGTGTCCTGTTGGGATGTGTCTCTATTGGGATGTGTCCTGTTGGGATGTGTCCTGTTGGGATGTGTCTCTGTTGGGATGTGTCTCTATTGGGATGTGTCCTGTTGGGATGTGTCCCTGTTGGGATGTGTCCTGTTGGGATGTGTCTCTATTGGGATGTGTCCCTGTTGGGATGTGTCCCTGTTGGGATGTGTCTCTGTTGGGATGTGTCTCTATTGGGATGTGTCTCTACTGGGATGTGTCCCTGTTGGGATGTGTCTCTATTGGGATGTGTCTCTGTTGGGATGTGTCTCTGTTGGGATGTGTCTCTGTTGGGATGTGTCTCTATTGGGATGTGTCCCTGTTGGGATGTGTCCTGTTGGGATGTGTCTCTGTTGGGATGTGTCTCTATTGGGATGTGTCCTGTTGGGATGTGTCTCTGTTGGGATGTGTCCTGTTGGGATGTGTCTCTATTGGGATGTGTCTCTATTGGGATGTGTCCTGTTGGGATGTGTCTCTATTGGGATGTGTCCTGTTGGGATGTGTCTCTATTGGGATGTGTCTCTATTGGGATGTGTCCCTGTTGGGATGTGTCCTGCTGGGATGTGTCCCTGTTGTGAGGGTGGGGGGTCCTGGCACAGGTTATTCCATGGATGCCCCATCCCTGGAAGTTTCCCAGGCCAGGATGGAGCAACCTGGGAGAGTGGAAGGTGTCCCTGCCTCTGGCAGGGGGTGGGATTGGATGAGCTCCAAGGTCCCTTCCAACCCAAACCATTCCCTGATTCCAAGGTCTGTTCCCATCCAGGGTCCCATTCCATGGTTTTTGTCACACCAGTGAGTAAGAAAAATTCCTGGGAATCACAGAATCATGGAATGGTTTCGGAGGGACCAGGGGCAGGGCCACCTTCCACTCTCCCAGGTTGCTCCCCCCTGGCCTGGGACACTTCCAGGGATTCTGGCCTGGGGTTTTCCCAAGTAAAATCCTCAGGAAGCACACGCTGGGGGTCTCTGCTGGCACAACTCCCATGGAGGATGGATTGAACCAGCAGGGAATTTGGCTGGAAGCATTCCCAGGAGGACAGAAACCAACACCAAAGGATCTCCCTCCACCTGTGTCACCAGCTTGGAACCCCTGGGGACAGAATTCCTGCTCTCAAATTCAGTGGGAATTTAGGGATGAGAGTTCCATCAATCAAGCTCAGGGGGTTTGTTCCACTGCTTGGAACAGCAAAAGAAACAGAAAATAGGAAGAACTAAAGAAAAACAACGTGGTACTAACAAGGCAGCTCTGAAATATCTTCCCACTCCTCGTCCTGCTCTCCGACACAACCAGCTCAGACGTTTTTTGGGCCAAATGATCCACCTGAAATCAGAGAATAAAGTTTTGTGGGTTAAATCAAGCTGTTAAGTGTCTAACAGCACTCCAGGGAACACTTCAAGAGCTTCCTGAAACCTGAAAATGAAGTTTTTGCTGTGACAGCAGCAAAAAAAAAAATACACATTTAGAGAGCACAGGATGCAAAAAGGAATTTTGTGGCTGGAAATGGTGACTGAGGCTTTAGCAGGTGAATCACCACTAAAGGAGGAAAAGAAGCTTCACAAAAGGTCCCCAAAAGTTGGAGACGAGAGAGCAGAAGTTTTCCTACCTGAGGATTAGAAACATTTGGAGTGTGGATCCCTCCAGCTTCCTCTCCACAGGTGGAGTTTGTTTCTAAAAGAGGGAAAGAGGAGTCAAACAAAGCTGTTTGTTCAGTGTGAACAACCAGCTCTGCCCCAGGGAACACGGAAAACTCCGGGAACAGGAGCTTCCAGAGGGCTCCAGGGAAGGGGCAGCAAGTCCCAAACTCCAGCAAGGATTAAATGTAATCTTAAATTCAGCCATTTCCTGTCCCAAACTCCAGCAAGAATTAAATTTAAATTCAACCATTTTCTGTCCCAAACTCCAGCAAGGATTAAATGTAATCTCAAATTCAGCCATTTCCTGTCCCAAACTCCAGCAAATATTAAATTTAATCTTAAATTCAGCCATTTCCTGTCCCAAACTCCAGCAAATATTAAATTTAATCTCAAATTCAGCCATTTCCTATCCCAGCTTCCAGCCACGGGCACCAAGAGGTGCTTGTGCCACGGGATCTCTGCAAAACCGGGATTGATTCCCAGCTCCTTCCCACGCTGCCCTGCCAGAGGCTCATCTGCAGTGGGATTTGATCCCAAGATTCCCTGCCAGTGCCAGCAGCTGGAACAGGAACAGGCCCCCAAGGAGGAACAGCCAGTTCCAGGAATTTTTGTTGCTGGTTCTAATTCCTGCTGCCTTTTTTCTCCCCTGGGATCCAGAAAAAAGCCTGGAATGGTTGAGGAAGGCTGTGCAGCAGCTGTGGAAACGACACAAGGATTTCAGGGTTTCCCTGTGCCTCACAGTCCCCATAAATCAAACATTTACCAGCTCCCTCAGACAAAAAGCTGCATTTTGGGATAGTTTGGGAACTCTGATGGCTTTTTAAAGCAGCTGGCTGTGGTTGTTCCAGTTCTGCAGTGAGATAACAATCCTGACCTCCACGTGCTGTTTGCTCCACACTTCCATGGTTATTTGGGAAGAGCATGGAAATGGGAGCTGCTTTGGCAAAGCTGCACCAAAAAAAACCCCCAAAACCCCAAAGCCAATGTTTGAAACCCTTTCTGCAAA